>NC_053391.1:508831296-508892678 GCF_905171765.1 Bufo bufo | reverse complement strand
TCAGATTTGCAAAAAATGGCCAAGTCCTTAAGGTGAAATAAGGCTGTGTCCTAAAGGGGTTAAGGACCCGCAGTGCAGCACTCATCCTGAACTTCCAGCACTGCTGGGGTCGCATAGCAGTATATTGATTTATGATGCTATGTAACTCTTAGTTCTGGAATGTATTGGATAACACTGGCATTATGCTGTCAATGTTGTCCTATGCATTCCAGACCTCTAAAGGTTACATAGCATCATAAATCAATATAATGCTATGTGACCCCGGCAGTGCTGGAAGGTCAGGACAGTTGCTGCGCTGCAAGTCCGTAACGTGACACTCGCTCGTCTGAAAGGGGCTTTAATATTTGTTCTTTCTGACTTCAGAGATTTAAATGCATGAATCTTTTCCCACAAAACTATATATTATTCTGCTCAGCTTTTCCTGATTTATAACTTTATAACTATAACTGATCTATCTTTAAACAAGTAAAAAAAACAAAAAACAGTGCCTCAGAATGCAGAACAGAATGGTGCCGACATACTAAGACTGGCGTTACATATATCAGCAGTCCTTGTGTGATGTCCATTGGCACAGGTCTTCTAAGGCTAGCTGCACATGTTGCAGATTACACCGTTTTTCTATGCGGATTCTTACAACCTCAGCTTAATACAGTACCAGCAACGTGAATGAGATTAGACAACATGTGTACACTTTGCTTTTTTTTGTTCCATACAGAAATTGACCTGCTGTGTGGAGTTTGAAATCTGCAGCGTGTCAATTCTTTGTGTGGTTCTGTTGTGTGGATTTCTGCCTTTTCAATGCAAGGGTGAGATCTGTGGCAAAACTGCATCAAATCCACCCCAAAAACCTCAAGTAACACAGGCCGTTTTTCATGCAGGCCATCTCGCACACATTTGCAGGTAGCCTTATACATTTTGCACATTTTTCACATGCCGTAAGCTATAAGTCTGGCAGGCCGCTGAAGTCTGCACCAAGCCTGGTCATAAATTGTGACTGTTTTACACCATAAAAGTGGTATAAAGGCTTATTAAATGAATCTGCCTCAGCGTCTTTTTGCCAAGGTTCAGGTTTTATGGATAGCTTGGATATAAACACAAACTCATTGACAAAAAAGAAATTAAAAAATGCGCCAAGAAGGATTTGTTGGAATTGAATGAAACTGTGTGAATGTAATGATTAATATGACTATATTATTAGAACAAAGTGATACGTTTATTGGGGGAAATCTGTCCAAATGAAGGAAGGCTCCAGTGCCTCGTGCTCTAAGTCCGCCTCTAGCCTTCATATACACTGAGATATGGAAGCAGACATGTTCTGTATGGTATCCTGCAGCACATCTTTCCACAGATGTTACAGATCCTTTACACTTGTGTATTTCCAAACTTGGCAACCCTTGCCCTGTGTGGGCCAGCATTATCCTGCTGAAAGCTCTGCCATGATAGTATGGGTGTGTTATTTTCTTTATTTGACAACGAGTGTATAAACCTATTCATTATTTGTCATAGCTTCAGCATTGTCACTTGTATGGTGGCTTAACTTTTGTCTATTTCTTTTTAGTTTTTTTGGAAATAATTATAATTAACAGCATTATGTTTGTCTGAATTTTATTAGCATTCAATATTGGGAGTGTGGTTATGTTCCTTTTTTCATCCTTGAAACCAGACTACACCCAATTTTAAAGGGTTATCCCACAAAGTATTTTCACCTATCCACAGATCACTGGGTGTCTGGATTCTGGGACCCCCAGCATTCCCGAAAACAGAGGGTCTCGGAGCACTTTCTTTTAATGTAGTGTTAGTGCGCATCTTGGTTCACCACTCTATTCACATCTATGGGACTGACAGGAAGCTACTGTAAGTTAGTCACATAGAAGCGAGTGGAGTGGTGGGCCAACATGTTCAGTACTGTTTCATTCAGGGAAAGGACTCATGGACCCTCCGTTCTTGGGATTCCTGAGCGTGGGATGTACCCTTTTTAAAGTAAATGTTTGCCTTTGAATAGCATCTCATTTTTTTTGTTATTTAAATAGATTAAAAATTCTGTATTGAATAATCTCTTTTGGCTGGAATTGCACCTACATACATTTTTTGGGGCAGAAATATAAGTGGCTTCTCTTTCCTGTTGGAACTTTTTTTTGGATATAGAGTTCTAAATCTGCATGCCTTAGTATATCTACTTTTGAGTAAACAAGGTTTCTATGGCAGTGATTTTAGTAGTCGTGGGCTTTGTTTTTTCTTTCATTTAAATTTGTATGTAATTTTTATTTTATTTTTTAACTTGTACTTTTTCTTTTGCGAGTTTTCTATGCAAGTGGTGCATCCATGGAAGCCCCAGTTAAAGTTTAAAACAGCACCCTGTGGTGACACCTGTTCCTCGCACAGCTGATCTGGGTTTGTTAAGGTGCCCAGTGCCCTCACTGGGTCAAGTAGAGGCAGGGGCACTGCTGCGTCCTCTATTCACTACATAGCGCACATTGAGATTGCTAGATCGAAACCAGATGCAGTTTAAACAGCTTTAGACTTTTCCTCATGTTCCTCAACTTTACCATGATCCACACCAGACAGCACTCGATTGCATGGTACTCGCATCAAGGAAATATCCATACAGTACAGAAAGACCGGCAATTATTACGAGATATATGCATATCCCCACAATACAGTGAAACCATGTGAATAGCCCGCCCAACACCCATTAATGACATGTTACCCCTATAATCCATCTAAAAAATTATCTCCACAAATCTATTCTCAACAAAAAAGATCTCCAGAAACCTAATCCAGAATTAGGAGTTTAGTTTACATTCAGTTGTACCCGTAAGTGCAGTAACTCCATATGAACAAATGATAACTCAGGCAGTGACTAGGCCTCAGCAAGAACTTTTTACGGTCTTAGGGTAGGTTCACAAAGTTGTTTTTTTGTTTTTGTTTTTTGGAGCAGGTTTTGAGGCAGATTTGCCTTCAAGTTTTCAGCCAAAGCCAGAAGTGGATTTCGCAGGAAGAAGTATAAACCCTTTTATATTTCAGATTCCTTTTAGAATCCACTTCTGGCTTTCTCTGAAAATTCTGCCTCAAAACCTTCTTAAAAAAAAAAATCTGTATGAACCCATCATTAGCTGTGTGGTTTGGGTCATTTATGGGACACAGCACATATAATGGAAAAGTTAGTTAGCATTTTATAAACTGAGATATAATTTATTTGAGAAGGTAATAAATTGTTAAGGGGTTTAAGGGCAACAATTTAGAATGGAAATGTTCAAACACCTATAGGCAATCCAGTTACAGAGAATGACATTACACATTTGTTGTCATCTGCAATCTTATTTTTTTTATTTGTTTATATAATAGGAAATTATACAATTTTGAAACGTGTATTTAAAATGTTGCTTACATACCTTATATCGGGTTGTTGACCCCTATCTACTCTGCAGAATGGTATAGCCCAGGGATGGGCAAACTACGGCTCTCCAGCTGTTGTAAAACTACAAATCCCATCATGCCCTGCTGTGGGCAGACTGGGTATGCTGGGAGTTGTAGTTTTACAACAGCTGGAGAGATGCAGTTTGTCCATCCCTGGTATAGCCCATGAGTCAGTCAGTCCTCTGTGTAACGCATCCATGGCCTAACTGAAATGTGACATGCGACACCCCACTGTCATTCAGTAAGCATCAGTGTTACATGACATATGTGCTGGGTCAGCATGTGGGACACTTTCATGGGATACCTACATAGGACTAATGGTGGAAACTACTACTTCATTGTATGTGTGTTAAAATGGCTGTCTGTTTCTAGGTGATTTGTAAAATGGCTGCCTGTCTCTAGGTAATGTCATGTTAATAAAGATAAGTGAAAATTGTGATAAGTAAAACAAATGACAAACATAACACATAGAAAAGAGACAGCGAAAACAATGTTAGATGAACTTCTACACTGACAGACTTGAAGATACTGCTGCAGGTAGTAATACTGTACACACATGTTCTGCTCCTCAATACGCTGTTGTTCACCTGTTGATATCTGAACAGTTAACTGAATGCCAGAAGGCACATGACTGATGCCATCTTTAGTCCTATTCAGATCTCCTACGGATGCATTTTACAGGACTATAAAATGGGCCATGCCATTTTTCATTTAAACTGGAATACCTTTTAACTGCTGATATGTGCTAAACCTGCATGAGCTGAATGCTGAGGCTATCTGTGTAGTAAATTGGCCAGATCCTATGTAGGAGATGTGTGCTTTTATGTGGTTTTTGTGTGCTGCGTTTTTCACAGTTGCCTCGGTGGGTCTTTTACCCATACAGCATGAGAGGCGGACTGGAAATTCAAAGTGGCCCTGGAAAATACCCAAAAGTGGCCCCATGTTGTAGACGAGTCCAAATTGACAGAAGACAGAGCCAACACAAATAGGCACAGCCTACACAAGCCATAAGTAGGCAGCATGATGTCACTTGAGAAAAATGAGCGGAAATATTTTACATAGAAGTTACTTGAATTTTTTATATCCACAACAACTACTTAGAATCCTTACTCCTAGAAAGAGGGGAAACTGAGTGAGAACTTAAACCATGCTGACAAAAATATTAACTATATCTTTTCCCTTCACTGGTTTTGGCTCATACTTCAGAGTCCTTTTTAATAGAAATGTTGCATTGGGGTTTCAGCCCCCAGTGCTTGTAAGTGTGCTGTTCTGCTGGATGATGGAGAAACTACTTGAAAAAACATGAAACATTAAAACATATTAAGGTACCCATTCACCTTCAGTATCGGTCAGGCAAACTCCTGACTTCCCTTAACATCTTCTGACTCCACCATACATGCTCATCTTGGTCCATACACATTAGATTGTTGGTAGGTTCCACCAAAAATCTTGGGTTTGTCTGAGTAGCCTAATGTCTGTGGTTCCTTTGTTTTTACCTATAATCTGCTGTATGTGATGATCGGTGCAGTTTTTTAAGAATTTTTGTTGTACTTTGGGTGCCTTATTATATCTTTTAATGCATGTTATAATACCTTTGCATGTCATGCTATGGTATTTTTCATTACCTGGCTTTTTTTCCAGTCTTGATCAGTCCGTTCAGAAGTTCTGAACTTTTAATATATTTCTGTTTAATTCATTCAATAACGGGTTGTAGTTTTGATTGTTTTGCCCATTGCAGGTGATCAGCTGAGTGCCATACTGAATTCCATTCAGTCACGGCCTAGTTTGCCAACTCCTTCCATCTTTGATCAAGCTGCAAAACCTCCCTCTTCCCTAGTCCACAGCCCATTTGTGTTCGGACAATCCCCCTCCTTCCAGCAGCCTCAGCCTTCGCTTCAGAGTAAGTCTGTCCGTCTTACATGCTCATCCAACCATTCTTTCTGAGGCAATGTCATATGCTCTTCGGAGACCTCCATTTCAAAGCATGCATGGCTGTCGACTGAAGCTAAAATGTCTTGTATAATGTTAAATTCCGGGCAGATTGTTGTAAACCTTTTTTTTATAGTTCAGATTTTTGTTATCTCGAAATTAAATGCTGCCTGCATTTAATTGGTAATGTTGAAAATGTAGCAGTGGTCATCTGCCAGCTGAAGACTTATTAGCTATAGTACCTTATGTTCTTTATATTTAGATGCTATTGGTTAAGGACTAAATCTGGCCTATGAATTTGATTTCAGCTGATAAGAGTCAAGCTACTATAGCTCATAATATGAACATCAGTATATTAAGCCATAGTTACTTTGACCTCTTGATCCAAGCGTTGATACCAGTGTTCCCCTATATTTTCATGTATTGTGTGTATCGAATGATTTCACCCAAGATTGTGCATGTTGCATATGTACGGTATATGTACATATACATTTGCTTATGGTATATGGTTTTTCATTTGTATCTCACCATGGTTTCTATAACCCTGCAAGGAAGCATTCCAGACTATCCAGTAGTGATGGTGAATAATTTGTCGTGTTGATTGACTAATACTCCACACTGTGTAACTGTTACTGATAGTTGCAAGTGATTTTGAAATATATTTTTTTCTGCATGTCCCTTATAAACCCTTCCATCCCAAATCAGAGATCCCTGTTTCGTTGTTTATAATTTTTGAAGCCAAAACAAGAATTGCAGCTTATTAAAGGGATGCTTAATAAGTTAACGGAGTTGACCAGAATTCTAATTTTGATGACATAACCACAATATTTAGATTTGAGAGCACCCCTACTGAACAGTTATTTGAAGGGGCTGTGGTGTTCGGGGTGAGTACTGCAATCTCTTCATTATCACACAGTGCCGCACCTTCGAAAGTGCCTGTGCCTGGTACGTAGCTGTGGCCCTTCACTTGTTTAGAAGCAAATCTTAAAATTTTTAAGAACATTTCCAAACCCCAATTTTTTCAGGACCAGTTCAGTTATCAAGTCACTTTCTGGGGCTTACATTTCAGAAACCACCAATAAATCACCCCACTTTAGAAACTACACCCCTCAAGCTATTCAAAACTGATTCTACAAACTTTAACCCTTTAGGTGCCCAACGAGAATGAAATGAAAATTAGAATGAAATTTGAAAATTTCATTTTCTTTTAGCAGATTTTTAATTTTAATCTATTTTTTTTTCTGCAACACATCAAGAGTTAACAGCCTAACAAAACCCCAAATCTATTACCCTGAATCTGGAGTTTACAGAAACATCCTATGTGTGCTCCAAAACAGATGTATGGGCGCACAGCATGCTTCAGATTGGAAGAAGCACCATATGGCTTTTGGAGAGCAGATTTAGCTGGAATGGTAATTGGGAGCTATGTCGCTTATGAAGACACCCTGAGGTGGCCCTACAGTGGAACCCCCAAAAAGTGACCCCATTCCAGAAACTACACCGCTCAAGGAATATTTTAAGGTGTGTAGTGAGCACTTTAACCCATCAGGCGTTTCACAGAATTAAAAAACGCTTGGCTGTGAAAATGAAAAATTAAATTTTTTCCTGAAAAAGTTGCTTTACACCCAAATTTTTCACTTTCACAAGGGGTAACAGGACAAAATGAACCCCGCATTTTGTTCCCCATTTCCCCCCCGAATATGCCAACACCCCAAATGTATTCAAAAAATGATTTTTGGGCGCATAGCAGGGCTTTAGAGTCAAACAGCTAAATATGGATTTTGCTGACCTGAATTGGCAGACATTTATTTTAGGTGCCATGTCGCATTCAATAAATTTCTGAGGTCCCCAGAAATTAAAAACCCCAAGAAGTGACCCTATTTCGGAAAGAGAACCCTCGTACGAACATTTTAAGTGGTAGAAAGTGTACTTTTCAGCAAACAGATGACTCACAGAAGGCAGAAATACTAGAGAAAGCATTTCAAAGCACACATTTGTAAAAAAATGAAAAATTACTAGCCGACCCCAATTTTTCACATTCACAAGGGGTTAAAGGAGATAATGCACCCCAGCATATGTTCCCCATTTTCTCCCCTTTTTGCAAACGCCCCATATGTGCTGGTAGCCTGCTGTATGGGCGCACAGCAAATCTCTAGAGGCAAAGTGCAAAAAATTTATTTTGCAGGCCTGAATAAACAGACATGGATTTTAGCTGCCATGTCTCATATTAAAAATTCCTGAGGTCCCCAGAAATTAAAAACCCCAAGAAGTGACCCCATTTTGGACAGAACACCCCCGTATGAACATTTTAAGGGGTTAAAAGGGCACTTTTGGCCAAACAGGTGTATTACAGAAAATAATATGTAGTGGTTGGTGAAAAGTGGATGAGTAAGCTCTGTGGACAAAATCAGTTATAAGGTGGTAAAATTACAGGGTACATCAAGGATGAAATTATTGTGTGGATGAGTGATAGATTCTGAAACAATCCTTGATGCACAGGGCAGGTTTTTCAGGGCAGGTTTCGCAATAGTGAATGGTGTCTTTCCTTATCCCCCCTTTTGGAACACACCCTGCATCTTTTTCGGGTCCTTCCCTTTCTCGCTGTTTGGGGCACTTCACCAGGAAAATGTTGCCCTGGTACAACTCGGGCACTGTAACTTGCAGAAGTACTGGGGCCCTCAATTGCTTGGATAGAAAAAATTAGGACCTTTATCACCACCTCTTCAAACTGTAGGAATGTTCTTGGATGGCATCTAGATTTAAAAAGCACAAACGCATTGTACAGCGCCATCTGTACGAGGTGCACGGCCAGCTTTTTGTAACACCTTTTTTGTTTTTCGTGTGGCATTGTAGGGCTTCAAAACTTGATCTGAAAGATCAAACCCCCCCCCTCCCCCATGTTTTTATTGTAGTCCATGATGCAGTCTGGCTTGGGGACAGTGGTTGTGATACCTCGTACAGCGGGGCAGGGAAGCTGGTGTTAGTGTGAATGGTGGTCAGTAAAAGGACATCTCTCTTGTCCTTGTACTTAACCACCAACATGTTCTCATTGAGGAGAGCACGGCTTTCTCCTTTTCTTAGTGTTTGCCCTACCAGGGATCTAGGGAGGCCGCTCTGATTTTTGCGTACTGTGCCACACGCCACAGTACCTCTGGAAGCTACAGACTGGAACAGTGGTAAACTCATGTAGTAATTATCCACGTACAGATGGTAACCCTTATCAAGCAGTGGGTGCAGTAAGTCCCACTAACTCCTAGGATGGGGGGCATTCTGGGTGTTCAATCCGGCTGTCCCTCCCTTCGTAAACCCGGAACTTGTGAGTGTACCCAGAGCCACTCTCACAGTTTTTTGATGTTTTTATGCCATACCTTGCCTGCTTGCTGGGCAGGTACTGGCGGAATATTATCCTCCCTTTGAAAAGTAATAGGGATTCGTCTACGCAGAATTTTTTTTCTGGGGTGTACACTTCTGAAAACGTTGCATTGAAGTGTGCGAGGATGAGCCTAATTTTGTACAGACTGTCAAATGCGGGGCCATTCTGTGGTGGGCACTGCGCATTATTCAGGATTGCTTGGAATCTATTACAGGCAATGGCACTACTGTAAATTGGAGTGTGGTACAAGACATCCACACTCCAATACTGAGTAATCTTATTTTTTTTTAACCACACCCATATGCAGCAAGAGCCCCCAAAGGGTCATAATCTCTGCTGCGTTTACTGTGGTCTAACCTTGGGGTCTAGCATATTATGGTGTGGGGTTCTGGGAAATAAATTGCTGGGCATATAAATTTGTTTGGGTTATCAAATTTATTAAATCTTGAGAGAAAAAGATTTTAAAAAATTCAATTTCAGTGAAGCCTGCACAATCTCTCTGAATTCCTGAGCTGCCCACAAACTCAGGATTTTCAGGCTGATAATTGTCAGGGGATAGGGTCACTCTGGGGGGCTGTCTCCGCTGCTACCCTGGGGCGCCTTCTAGAGGGTCCCTCATCACCTGATGATGATGTTGATGATGGGGTAGAGGCATAGAGGAAAGTGGCATCCTCTTATCCCTCACTGGCCGACTCAGTATCAGAGGCAAGATATGCGTATGCCTCTTCAGCTGAATAAACCCATTGGGACAGACGGGCTATTTTTATTAATCTCAGCGATCGATGTTGCAGGGGGGCGGAAAAAACTCCCTGTAACCCTAAGGAAGATGGCTGCATGCCGTCCTGAGCAGCCATAGTCACCTGGTCTCCGAGAGATTTCGCTCAGGGACCGGGTGAACACTGTGCCGTAGCTGTACTGCACCGGTATTTTGTACCTAGTTCGCTGGTAGCGAACGGGTTAATGTTGTGCAGGTTAATGAATATTAACTTGCCTTTTATGGTAGCCATATAGAATTAAGTTTTGTTACTTTGCAGATGGACCTTTTGCTGTATCCCCCATCCATCTTCATTCTTGTAAGAAAATGCCACATCCTACACCCTTTCCATCCAGCAGATAGCTATGATGCTGTTTACAGTGCGCTGCTCATTGAGCCCCTATGCTGCATAGTTATATACATCCTATATTACTTTAAATAAATAAAAAATCTCTGTATACCTTTTTTCTTTTTTTCTTATTTTTTCTTCTGTGTATAGTGTATGTGTATCTGTGGATGTATTTGGTGTACACCAGGAGCATTTCCTGTGGAAAAGGTAGCCTAAAGGCTCTTTTACATAGGCCAAGAATCAGGGCAATTATCAGGAATGAGCCTTCCTACAAATGCTCGTTCACAATAATTGCCTAGCATAATAGTGTCACCAATCAGTTGTCTATCTGTCGTTCGTATCTTTTTTGCGGCACATAAAATTATCGTATGCCAGCAGCACATAACCTTCTGTAAAAAGGGATATGCTGCTGACCTGCTTCACCTGTATGAGGATGAGCGATCACAGTAGTGCTGGTTTGTCCCTATGCAGAAGAGGTAATTGCAGCTATCCCCTCCTCCAGTGATTGTCGGAAGCATCTGGTTCATTTTCGATGTTTGCCTGCGCATTAGCAAGTGTAAAAAGGCCTTTAGTCTGATCCAGCACAGTTCTGCCGTTAATGAGAATAAACGCATACTATTGTGGTGTGCAATACATTAAGAAACATCTAGGTCAGGAATCTCAAACTCATGGCTCCCCAGGTGTTGTAAAACTAAAACTTCCATCATGCCCGGACAGCTTGCAGCTATCGGGGCATGGTGGGAGTTATAGTTTTGCAACAGCTGGAGTTTGAGATCCCTTCTCTCAGTAAACATAGTACTGAGTAAAAAGTCCACCTTTTCCCCCTTTATCTATGACGGCACCCCTGGAGAGACTGCCTCGTTCACCTCAGGACAAGAAATAGGAACCAGAACCGCTTTAAATGAGGGACCTCCCTCTCTATCCCTAGAGCTGTGGGGTTCCCGGTCAGACAAGTATCAGGAGGGTTACTCCTTGCGGAGTAAGCCTCCACTAGGATCCACTGCTGTAAGTCTGGGCATCGGTTTTTACAGTGATCCTTATCATTAATGTTTCTCATGGAGGGTCATCTATGTTTAGGTGTCAAAGGAGTCTTCTAGCAAGATCTCCAAATCACAGGAAAGGAAAGAGGTTGTGCTGTATGTAAAAGGAGGTTGTCCTGGGCTTGGGCTAAGCCCCTGTGTCAAGCCTGCATTATCAAGTTAATGAAGGAGGAAGCCCAGTCCCTGATTGGGAAACATTAAGCAGTTGATTTGGGATGAAGTGAAAAAATCTGTTTAGTGGCCTGCTTAAGTCTCTTTAGTACTTCTGCAGCTCCATCCAATCCCCCCTCCAGTGATGGTGACGTTTTATCTGGGTTGGAGGAAGAAGGGGAAATACAGTCGGACGATGGTTCTTCTGAGGACAAGTCTGCCGGGAAACCGCTCTTTCATGCTGAAAATACTAATGCCCTTATTAAAGCAGTTAGAGCAACTATGGGGCTAGACGAAGAAAAGTTGCCATGGTCAGTCCAGCATGTTATGTTTGAGGGTCTAGGGCCAAAAAAGAGGAAGGTTTTTGATGTGCATGAAAATATTCAAGCAGTTATCTCTAAAGAATCTCTAATTCCCAATCTCAGAGATGCCTTTTGTCCCTCCAGAAGGCAATCCTGATCCAGACAAGAGTTCAGGAACTTATCCATCAGTCACTTTCTCTACGGAAGGCTGTCTGTTCTGGGTCTCATGACAGCGGCTGTTTTGGGGTAGAATGGGCCTAGTATCACTCAAAATAACTGCAACTTCAGATCTTGGCAGAATGGGACAGATGCCAGCATTCTCTGGATTCTGAGATCTCTCTATCCCCTCAGACTTTAAGATCATTGAGGTGGTGGATAGATCTGGAGAATCTGCACAAGGGAATCCCTTGGAAACGGGAGGGCGTTCTCCTTACTACAGATGCCAGCCCTTTGGGGTGGGGAGCCCATGTGGAGTCACTTCTACTTCAGAGAAGCTGGAACAACAGTAATCTGTGTCAGTATCACAATTTGCCACTAGGGCCAACAGAAGGGTAAGAGTGTTCTTTTCCCTCTCCCCCAGAGATCTGCCCAAGCCTGGAAGCAGGGTCTTCCTTATGCCTTTCCCCCCTTAAAGTTATCAAGAGTTCTCAGGAAGATCAGGGAGGAAAGTGCTACAGTGATTGTAATTGCCCCCTTCTGGCCCCAGAGGGTTTGGTTCTCATGGCTCCGCGGGATGTCTATTGCTCCTTTTTGGATTCTGCCGGATTCTCGATCTATTGAGTCAGGGTCCAATTTCACATCCAGAGATGATAAAAATCTACATCTGACAGCTTGACTGTTGAAAGGCGAATTTTAAGAGAGGGTTTTATCTGAGGATGTTATTTCCACATTGTTAGCCAGTTGTAAATAGGTTACTTCTACTATTTATCTAAGAGTTTGGAGAGCTTTTTGTAAATTTGCCAACACATCGGTGGATTTGTTAGCAAATCCTGATATTCCCCTTGTATTCGAATTTTTGAATGAAGGTTGGAAGAAGAAGCTTAGAACCAGCAGGTACAGGTGTCAGCCTTGAGTGCCCTTTTTGGGTTCAGATTAGCAGAACAAAAAAATAAAAGGTTTAATAGTAATAGAGAAATGTCAATAAAAGTCTTTAGTACATAAAGTAGATTAATAGGTTGCTTGGTTCTTGAAAAGGACAGGTGATAGGCAGATCCCTCTTTTAAAGAGGACCTTTCATGGTTTTTACTTATTCTAGATAAATACCTTTACTTGCTGATACTGCCACCCTGCCTGTTTTTTTTTTTTTTTTTTTATATCGCTCCTGCGCCCCCTGTAGTTTTCCCGCTCAGTATGTTAATACTGAGCATCGGTAGAGGGAGGAGGAGACGCCAGGGTTTCTCAATGGGTGTCACCTTCTCCCTGGCTGTGACGCTCTCTGATGTGATTGGATCGCGGCACAGCCAGGGAGAAGGAGACGCCCATTGAGAAACCCTGGCGTCTCCTCCTCCCTGTACCGATGCTCAGTATTAATATACTGAGCGGGAAAACTACAGGGGGGCGCAGGAGCGATATTAAAAAAAAAAAAAAAAACAGGCAGGGTGGCAGTATCAGCAAGTAAAGGTATTTATCTAGAATAAGTAAAAACCATGAAAGGTCCTCTTTATCGTGGTTCCGTTTCCTGTCCTTAGGTGAAGGAGACGGTCTCTCCAGGGGAGTTGTCATAGGCTCTGCAGCCATTGAACCCAATAGGGTGCAGCAACCTGAGTATCACAGAAAATCTAATACTGCTGTTTTTTTTTGTAATTCTGGGGTTATGGTTGGGGCAAATTGCCAATCACACTGTGACCCCATTCATTTTAGGCTACATGCACACGACAGTTGTATTTTGAAGTTTGCAAATAGCGGATCCGTGTTCCTATTTTATTTATTTTTTTACATCCACATCCGTTCCGTTTGTCCGCAAATTTTGTAGGTTGTGTTTCCGTGTGTCTTCAGTTTTATTTTGCGGTCCGCAAAAAAAAACCTGAAGGCTGTAATTCTTGATATTTAATATATACAAGTTTCCCAGCAACCATCCGCAAAAATAAAACTGATGCGGATAACATACGGATGGCTTCCGTTGGTCATCCGCATTTTTTTGCGGACCCATTGATTTCAATGGGCCCGCAAAACGTTTATTGCGGACAAGAATAGGACATGCAATACTTTTTTTTGCGGACGAGAAACGCGGATGCGGAAAAGAAATGGTTGACTACACCGCAATTTTAACGGCTCCATAGAAATGCATGGGTAACCATCCGATCAGCCCAAAAAAAAACTGAACGAAAGCAGAGAAAAAGAACTGTTGTGTGTATGTAGCTTCAGGCTAGGGCTACACGCCATGTGTCGCAGAAAAGTTGCATGACATTTTTTATAATGATATTCAATGGTGTTGCATTGCGACTGTGACAAAATAGTTGTAAAAAATCCATTGAAGTTGGATTTCTGTGTGACTGTCACGTCGCAGTGCGAAACCTTTTGACGGTCATTACAAAAATGTCACGTGACAAAGGGTCCAACTCACTGGTGCTGTGTGCATGTCGCGGGACACATGTTGCAGTGTAGTTGTACTCTTTCTGTCGCACGACTTCTATGCAACTATGGGTGACTTTTCCATGCATTGTTTTTTATTTGAAGGTCATTTAATGCTAGTCACACAACAGAAGTGGCCCGTTTTGTTTTTGGAGTAAGGCCTCTCAAAGGCAGTGTTTGATCACTGATTTCCATCAGTGATTTTGAGCCAAAACCAGGAGGGGAACATACTCACAGATGAGGTATAATGGACGATTTGCACCTGTTATATGTTCCTGACCTGCACCTGGTTTTGGCTCACAATAACTGATGGAAATCACTGATCAAACACTGTGTGAAAGCACCCTAAGGGTCCATTCACACATCCGTATGTGTTTTGCAGATCCATGGATCCGCAAAACACGGACACTGGCAATGTGCGGACTGCACATTGCCGGCACTATAATAGAAAATGCCTAATCTTGTCCGCAATTGCGGACAAGAATAGGACATGTTCTATTTATTTTATTTTTTTCTGGAACGGAAGTGCAGATCTGCATTTCCGGATCCAGACAGCACCTAGTGTGGCCCCATAGAAATGAATGGGTCTGCAATACCGTTCCGCAAAGTGCGGAACAGAATTGCGGACATGTGAATGGAGCCTAAAGCCTCATGCACACGACCGTATTTTCAGTCCGTGTCCCATCCGCATTTTTTGTGGATTGCACACAGACCCATTCATTTCTGTGGGGCCACAAAAAATGCGGACAGCACAAGGATGTGCTGCCAATTATAGAAAATGTCCTGGTCTTGTCCCATTTTTACAATGGGGACTGAGAAAAGTGCAGGATGCACATGGCTTGTATCCATATTTTGCGGGTCTGCGGTTTGTAGACCACAAAACGGATACAGTCGTATGCAGGAGGCCTAAGGCCCTTTGCAGACAGCGAGTATTCCGCTCGGGTGCAATGCGTGATACGAACGCATTGCGCCCACACGGAACCCGGACCATTCATTTCAAAGGGGCTGTGTACATGTGCGTTGCGTGAAAATCGCAGCATGTTCTATATCATGCGATTTGCACGCAACGCTGGCCCTATAGAAGTGAATGGATCTGCGTGAAAATCACATCGCATCTGCAAGAAAGTGCAGATGCAATGCGTTTTTCACGGATGGTTGCTAAGAGATGTTTTGTATACATTCAGTTTTTTATCACGCACGTGCAATACGCATCAAAACGCATTGCACCCACGCGATAAAAACTTAACAGTCCGCGATCGCAGGCAAAACTGCCTGCGAAATCGCACATTTTTGATTGAACGCATTTGCAACGCATCCAGACCTAATCCGGACACGCTTGTCTGCATGGGGCTTAAGAGTTAACAATGTTGAGGAGTCTGGGAGTGACCTGAGAAAGTAATTGTGGTAGGATGTAATCAAGGCTACTTACATGAGGCAGAATTATTGCAGAAAGTTTTGTCTTGGCGCCAAATGCTTGGATTTCTGCACTACCCCTTCAGATGAATGGGGCAATCACAGAAATGTCAGCAGCCAATCTGCCGTGTGTGACTATTGGTGTGCTCCCAGCTTTTGGGGGGTTGTCTTGTGTTCAGATCACAGGAACCAATCAGAAATTCCTATTTGTAGCTGGCGACAGGTCACAGGATGTCATCTGAATGGGCTGTAGAAGGTAAATGGAAATAAACTAAGAAGCGATGGATAATTCTAGAAGCGCTTGGGGACCGTTATAAAGTATCTGTTGTAATGGAAAGTTAATCTGATTGCTATTAGTGAATTTCTCTATGAAAGCTTTTCCACATTTTTTCACCGGAAAATTAATTTCAGTGATGAGCAGTTGAAACAGATAGTGACCTTCAGAACTATGTGAAGAAACCAGGAGTGAAAAGAAAGTTCTTAATTTCTGTAATAGCTTTGCTAAATATAGAAAGCTGTACTATTATTTCCTGTATGGTCATTTCTTACTTTGTATAATGTCTTGTCTGCTTATGTCTTTGCTGCTTCTGTGCATCTGTTCCCAACTACAGACCTCACACCATCCAGCGTTGCTTCTCGTGAACCTGCTCCATCATCTGCTTTCTCTCCTCTGTCTGTCAAATCAAAGGGTGGGTATGCATGCTTCTCAACCCACGGTTTTATCTTCTTCATCCCACATTATGCAAAACTGTGCTTTGCTTACCCTCTGCTGTGTCTAGTATTGTAATCCCTTCATCCAAAGCTTTAGGGCAATTACTTGAATCACAAAAGTGTAAACGGACTGACTGGCCCGGAAATTATTGGGCATTGTCTGGTCGTTATGAGAGGTGAGAGCGGCATTAACATACAGTTCTCTCTTTATGGGAACACTCTTACCCATACAGATTCATTGTTTTTGGGGAGCAGATCCCTGTTTAAACAGGACGATCTGCCACCCAGAAATGATGATTTTGGTTGCCATTTTAATGATTCTTTATCCCAGCGGCACATTTACATTGGCCAAATATCAGGATTGAACCTTTGTAAAAGGACCTTTGCACACAGGAACATCTCTACACAAAAAATCCCACAAAAAACAGAAGATTGTTTTCCAGTATGTTACAGTTTTAGAGAGGGCAGGTCTCAGACTTTATTTAAAGGGGTATTCCCATCTTAGACAATGGGGCATATTGCTAGGATATGCCCCCATTGTCTGATAGGTGCAGGCGCTAATCCCCGCCTCTCCCATAGAAGTGAATGGGAGCGTGCCGCGCATGCGTGGCCCATGCTCCTATTCATTTCTATGGTGCAGACGGCAATAGCCAAGGCAGCGCTCAGCTATTTTCGGCGGCTCTATACTATAGAAATGAATGGAGGGCGGCGGCTCATGCGCAGTGCGCTCTCCTTCACTTTTGGGGCTCCGTTCTCGATATAGGTACGGGTCTCAGCGGTGGGACCTGCACCTATAAGACACCATTCACCTATTGTCTCCTGTGCTGCCAGTCAGATTAGCTTGCTCTGTAGAGGTGGCACAGGTAATTCGGTGTACCACCACATAAACGTATCTGGCTGGGGAAGGTATTTGGTGTAATGATTGCATCACCATTCCTCTTGTTGCATCCATTCTCCACTCATATCTGTGGCAATCCCTCCCTCGCTGTTTTGATTGACAGGGCCAGGCAGTGACAAAGTATCATCATCGTACAACGATGAACAAATGCTGCTAATAGTCTGTCAGCACTAAGCTTTGTTGGGTCTGTATGAGGGAGGCCAAGTCTCAAAAATAAATCAGAATAATAAATCACATCCATGCTGCTAAAGTGCTCTAACAACTTATCAGACTGATGATGATGTCCCACGCTCCCAGTTTTCACTTTAGGCTCCTGTTCACACTGAGGTATCGTTGTTCACTGCTGCCAACCACACCTGCGGTAACATTCCAGCACCTTGATGTCTAATCCAGGTTACCTCACCTGAGTCCCTAGATAAGAGAAAAGGGCGGGCTGCCTGGATGAAAATGGTTATATGTCCGGGTTCACAACCCCTTTAAGTATTTGTTTTTTCTTTAGGACTGCATTTATTTTATATCCGTTTTTCACATGCGCGAAGTAAAACTGAAGGCTAATACTCGTCCATCCTTGCAACCCTCATTGAATCCAGATACATTCTGTTTTTCATGCAGCCCAATTTGTTTTTATGGAATAATTAGCCGAAGGACCCGGCTTCGCATGGGTATATTTAATTTATTTTGTTTAATGTTTGTATGTGTCGATAAGATATCCACAGTATCCACTAACAGTGACATCTACAGTACCCAGCTCCCTTAACAGTAACATCCACAGCGCCCTCCCCTTTAACAGTGACCTCCACAGCGGCCGCCCCTTTTATAAGTGACCTCCACAGTACCCCATCTCGTTAAGTGATTTACACAATAACCCACCCTCAACAGTGACCTCTACAGAGCTCTGTTCCCTTAAAATGTGACCTTCACAACACTCCGCCGCCCTTAAGTGACCTCTATAGCACCCTGCCCCTTAACACTGACCTCCACAGCATCCCGCCCCTTTATTTGTGACCTCCACAGCGGCCAACCCTTTATTTGTGACCTCTACAGCGGCCACCCCTTTATTAGTGACCTCCACAGTACCCCACAGTAATTTGCACAACACCTCACTCCCGTAACAGTGGCCTCTACAGCAATCTGTCCCTTAACACTGACCTACATAGCAGATCGTCCCCTTTACTGTGAACCTACACAGCATCCTGCCCTTAGGGTGGCCAGAGGTCCGGTTTTAGGCCAGACAGTCCAGCTGTCAGACTCCCTGTCCTCCGTCCGGCGCAGGGCCTGGACAGACACAGGGATGTTTTTTTGAACAGCTCACTCTCAGACAGCAGCACTGTGCTGTATGAGCGTTTGATGCAGGGAAAGTCACCCTCCCTCCCACCCCTGCAGTTGACAGAAGTTGATTTTTACCTATTATTTTTTTTCAATCTTCGTCGGCTGTGGAGTGGGAGGGGGCGTGGCTTAGTGGGACCTGGGGCGGGGTTCCTTAAGTCCGTCTTTTGAGGCTGGCCTGAATGGCCACCCTACCTGCCCCCTGAACTATGACCTCCACAGCACTCCGCTCCCTTAACGGTGTCATCCACAGCACCCTGCCCCTTTAAAGCTGACCTGGAAACCTGGTGTAAAACTGTGTGTATGTGGAGACCAAGGACCTACGAGCTTCTATTGGCTGATAAGGGACATGTGCTCATGTATGGCAGTTGGGATATGAAGAGAAAGACCTGCAGGCTTCTATTGGCTAATGTAGGTCATGTGATGTGCCATATGTGCATTTTTTGGGGAATATCTCTGGAATGGTACGTGGTAGAGAGCCGAGACCTGGTCTAAAACCTTTCCGGACACCTGATGTACCTGTGTGCCAAATTTCGTGATTGTAAATGCGATGGTGCGGATTCCTTTAGCGGACATGCTTACTTGCATGCATACACACGGCTTTATATATGATGCTGGACAGAGGGGCACACTAGCCATAAAGAGGAGTGCAAAAACAGTTTGATTTAATTGGAGGTGCATTTCTATTGCGGTTTTCTTGTTGTATTTGTCCTTTTTGTTTTTATGGGACAAGGGCTCCGTGAAAAACAGAACATGGTGCGATTTTCCTGAATTCAAAGATGATCAGTGAAAAATGATGCTCAGTTGAAATGAATGGGTCAAGATTCAGTCTGGATTTTGTGTGTTCACAAAATGGAAAGCATCTGGACAGAAGACTCACTGGTGTGAAATTTCCTTAGGCTACATGCACGCGAACGTTGTTTGTTTCCGTGTCCGTTCCGCTTTTTTTGCGGATAGGATGCGGACCCATTCATTTCAATGGGTCCGCAAAAAATGCTGACTGCACATTGTGTACTATCTGCATCCATATGTCCGTTCCATAGCCCCGCAAAAAAAAAATCATGGCCTATTCTTGTCCGTTATAGGCATTGTAACAATGGGATACGGATGTCATCCATTATTTTTTTTTTTTTTTGCAGACCGCAAAACACACAAACGTCGTGTGCATGTAGTCTGTTGCTCCACCTAGACTTTTTACAATAAAAAACAAACACACAACTGCTGTCAATAGTAAGCACTGAGAATGTCAGCGTTATAAAATAAATGCTTTGGGTAACGAAAAGCTCTTCCAAATCGCCAGTCAAGTTATTGGCTTAAAATTTGCTAAAGTGGTTTAATCACTAGAGATAAAATCGCTATGAAATCGCTGCTTAATTTACAGGAGGAAAAAGTTGTTCTGAGATTGCTCCTAAATCCCAGCATGCCACAATTAAAAAATCTAGCTACTCACTTGACTGCAGCTATTTCACAATGATTTTGTCTCTGTTGATTAAATCGGCCAAGCAGTACTCACTTGGCTACAGCAATTCTCTATGGACAGCAATTTGAGTTTTTTTTGTTAGTTTTTTTGTAGTGTGATAGGTCTAGGTTTTTCCTAAGCCTTTACCCTGTGGAATTGTCTAATTTGTAATTATATCTGTAACTCTGTTGTTTGAGTACAATTATTTTTTTTCCTGTGCATTTTTTATGCTGGTAATGTTTAGAGTCCATAAATATGCATGACTATTCTATATATGTTTTTGGGTTGACATGTTGGATACTCCCTCATACCATCTAATAGAAAATGTGCAGTAGTGTTGACGCTTTGCAGGGCATCATCAAATCTGAACACTTAACTGTTCAGCTTTCTGCCCATTACATACACGGGTAACCGATTTTGCTGGAGAGCTATTGGAACTATTACATTTATTAGAATAGGCAAATTATGTGAAATGGACATTAATGCAGAATATTTATAACTGCTGCAAAATCGATCCAAACAAAGCAAGCAGGTTGCAGCTGTCATTTGTCTCCAAGTTAGGAAATAAAGGAGACCTGTTCAGCAAAAGTTCTATAGATGTCCATATGTACACTTTGCATCTTTTTAGACAAACTACAGTGTAAAACTCTCATGCCCCCCTTTCACTCTCTCTCCCCAATTCGCCTGAAACAAATCACAAAAAAAATAAATAATCCGAACTGTTAAAATCGATTTTGTTCTTCCTTAAAGAAAGAGAATTTTTTTTTTAAAGGTCATCAGTATCTGACACACGGGACCCCCACCGGACAGCTCTTTGAGAAGGCTTCGGCACTTGCAGTAGTGCTGCAGTCTTATCTTAGCAAACAAAGCACAGCGCCGTACATTGTATAGTACAAGCTGCGCGAAGGCCTTGTGACCTATGAATGTGTTGTGACTGGCCTAGGAGAAGCTGAGAGAAGGCCATGGCGCTACTGCAAGTGTCGGTGCCTTCTCAAACAGCTGATCTGGAGGAGCAATTTCAGACCACCTCATATCAAATCTTTTTATGAAAGTCTATTTCACAGATTCACAGTTCTTACAGTAAAGAAGCTTTGACGCTTCTGGAGACTGAACTTTTTCTTTAGTCGGAGGCAGTGCGCCCTTGTCTTTTGAGCGCATTTTACATGGAACAGCTTTTCACAGTATTTTTTATATGGCCCATTTATATACTTGTATAGGTTAATCATGTCCCCCCTTAGACGTCTCTTCTCTAGACTAAATAAAGTCAATTCTTTTAATCTTTCTTCATAACGAAGACCCTCCATGTTTTTTTTATCATTTTAGTCGCTCTCATCTGCACTTTTTCCAGCTGTAGTGCATCCTTTCTATGGACTGGTGCCCAGAACTGGACTGCATATTCCAGATGAGGCCGCACCAATGCTTTGTAAAGTGGTAGTATTACATCCCTGCCCCGTGAGTCCATGCCTCGTTTAATGCATGACAATATCCTGGTGGCCTTAGAAGCAGCTGATTGACATTGTATACTATAATTTAATCTACCATCCACAAGGACACCCAAATCCTTCTCTATAAGTGATTCTCCCAGTGCTACATCACCTAGGACAGGGCTGGCCAACCAGCATGCTTAGTCTGCCTACAGCTATCAGCCTACAGCAGGGAATGGTGGGAGTTGTAGTTTTACAACAGCTGGAGAGCCGCAGGTTGGCCAGCCCTGCCCTATGACATATGAAGCATAGAGCTTATTACTACCAAGATGCATAACTTTACATTTGTCCACATTGAACCTCATTTGCCAAGTTTGATGCCCAATCACTCAGTGTTCAAGTCAGCTTGTAGTTTGTGGACATCTTCCATAGACTGTACAGCTGTACACAGTTTAGTGTCATCTGCAAAAATACATATGGTGCTATTAATCCCGTCCTCAATATCATAAATAAATAAATAAAATAATACAGGGCCCAGCACTGAACCTTGGGGTACACGACTTATAACCTGGGACCATTCTGAATAGGAATCATTGACCATAACTCTCTGGACACGGTCCTTCAGACAGTTTTCAATCCAATTACAAACTATACTTTCCAAGCCAATAGACCTTACTTTACTTATTAAGCGTCTATGAGGGACAGTATCAAAAGCCTTTGCAAAATCCAGAAACACTACTGGGTGGGTCTTCCCCAGCCCCACCCAGCAATCTGGCAATCCGATCCGCAATATGCTAAACTCGAGCACCTGGCAGACAACACACTGTTCGGCATTCACGGTCTCGGCGACAGATGACCCTGTCTGTCCGCCTAATAATAGAATCCCCTACCACCAGAATCTTCCTGACCTTTGCTGCACTCCTTTTCCCATCCTTCCTGCAGCGGTCATCCTCCTGGTTGCTAGGAGAAACGATCTGCTGCAGTGTTGCTGGCCCTGGGCTTTCATCCCTAATATCAGCCAAACAGGCATATTTACTAGGGCGTGCCAGCTCAGGACTAGCCTCCCTGGCACTTTTCCCTCTACATCCTTTGGCAGTCGGTTTATCTCTGAATGGACGTTCTGGAACGTCCATTCAGAGATGGCAGCTGCACGCTAATCGTGCACCTGCCGAGCGGGGGGGCCCACTTTTAGTGACAGCAGGGCACCACAGAGAGAAGGCAGGGACCGTTCCTGGGTGTCCCTGCCTTCTAGATTGCTGTATACACAGCGCTCAACGCTAAGCCGCTTCCTGTCCCGGTGGTCATGTGACCGCCAGGGCCGGGAGTGTGCAAGAGCTGTCAGGTCTTCCACAGACCTCGATCAGACCTGCACTGAGGCTGTACAGCATAGTATAGTGCTGTACAGCCTCTCTGGGAGATGTATTGCCCCTTTATCTGGGGCTACTATGTCAGCCCCAGTTACAGGAGAAATCAATAGTAAAAAAAAAAATTAAGTTAAATGTCTCCCAGAGGTCTTGTATGACCTTTATTGGGGACACAGTGTACAATAAAAAATTTAAAACCTAAAAAAAGTGTTTTGAAAAAAATAGTTTCACATAAAAAAATATATATATCTTCCCCCCCCCCCCCCAAAAAAAAAGCCCCCCACAAGACCATAGCCAGAAAAATAACAAAATATGACTATGAAAAAAAAAACATTATTATTTTTTTTAAATGCTCTTATTGTGTAAAATGTAAAAAATAAAAATAAAGACATATTTGGCATTGCCGGGTCCGTAACAATTGGCTCTACAAAAATCACATGATCTACCCCATCTAATGAACACACATAAAAATTATGCCCAAACATTTATTTATTTTTGTCACCTCACAAAAAACATATCGATCAATCAAAAAGCTGTATGTACCCGAAAATGGCAACACAAACTGATTTTTTTAATTTAATTTTTTTCTAAAAATGTTTGTGTAAAATGTAAAAAAACAAACTAGACCTATTTGGTATCGTTGCGTCTGTAATGACTGGGTCTATAAAAATATCATATGATCTACGCCTTTAAGTGAACTGTGTAAAGAAAAAAGTAAAAAAATGACACCAAACTGCTTTTTTGTGACTTTACCTCCCAAAAATAAGATAAAAAGCAACCAGAAAGCCAAAGGTACCTCAAAATGGTGCCAATAAAAACTACAGCTTGTCTCGCACAAAAAAAGCCCTCACGTAGCTCATTCAACAAAACATAAAAAAGTTATTGCTCTTACAAACCATGACAGAAAAATCTGTTAGAAAATCCAGATGCCGCTCCTTCCCTTCTGAGCCCTGGTGTATCCCCAAATAACAGTTTACGACCACAATTGGGGTGTTACTGTATTCCCACCCCCCCAATTAGCTCGAAGGGGAGGTAATATGGTGCAGTTATTATTGAAGCGTGAAGCCTATTGGATTCACCGCCTACAAATGATGACACCCAAGGGGTTGAATCGGGAGTACGCGGTGAGCAGCTTTCTATGAGAACATGTAGGAGATGATTGTGTATAACCATTCGCTTATGCTCGATTTAGGTAACTATTTTCGTTTTTATATTTTCTATGTGTCTCCGCAGTGTAACTGATCTATAACGATCCTCGATGATACAGAAGGATCGCATTTATTTTCCTTTTTTTCTTTCTGAATGTTAGTAAACATACCTTGGTTGTCTTGCCAACATGACGTCAGAACCATATGACTTGAAGGCTTCTATCATGTAACGAGGGGCGGGCTATTTAAACATATGTTGATGTTCATTTCATTGCTACTCGCTGTTTGCTTGAGTTTGACAAAGGCACTTGCATGTGCCGAAACGCGCGTCACTTCTACCCATGAGTGGCGAATAAATTATTGATAATTACATCGCAAGGAGTGCCGGTTCTCTCTTCCAATCAAGTACCTGGGGCGACGCCCGCAGACCGTGCACCCACAACAGCAGTGCCGCCCAATATCCATTACCAAGCACACAATGTGTTGTCCGCATTACCGGAGCGCGCCTCTGATCTTCTGTCCGCGGCTCCGGAAAAAAAATAGAACATGTCCTATTCTTGTTTGCAATTGCGGAACAACAGGCAGTTTTATGGGGGTGTCGGGTGTATTGTGGATCCGCAATACACTACGGATTTGTGAATGGACCTTTAAAATGGAAAATCTGCAAAAAAATTTAACATTTTGAAATTTCACCCCTATTTTGCATTAATTCTTGTAGAATACCTAAAGGGTTAACATTTCTAAAACTTTTGAATAGTTTGAGGGGTGTCATTTCTAAAATGGGGTCATTTATGGGTTGGTTCTATTATGTAAACCCCACAAAATGACTTCAGAACTGAACTGGTCCTTAAAGCGAACCGGTCACCATGATTTTGCGCATAGAGCTGGGGACATGGGCTGCTAGATGGCCACTAGCTCATCTGCAGTACCCAGGTCCCATAGCTCTCTGCGCTTTTATTGTGTTAAAAAACAGTTTTGAGTGATATGCAAATGACCTGATATGAGTCCTGTAGCCGGAGATGAGTCAAGTGTCAAGGAGCCCAGCACCGCCCCGCGTTCTCCGATTCTCCTCCTTGCCGGCTGACGTCACAGAGCTGGAGCGCCGAAATCTCGCGATGCGCGAGCTAGCGCATGCGTAGTTCGTTCCCTGTGCTGATGCCAGCACAGGGAATGAACATGATGCCGACACTGCGCATGCGCTAGCTCGCGCATCGCGAGATTTCGGCGCTCCAGCTCTGTGACGTCAGCCGGCAAGGAGGAGAATCGGAGGACGCGGGGCGGTGCTGGGCTCCTTGACGCTTGACTCATCTCCGGCTACAGGACACATATCAGGTCATTTGCATATCACTCAAAACTGTTTTTTAACACAATAAAAGCGCACAGAGCTATGGGGACTGGGTATTGCAGATGTGCTAGTGGCCATCTAGCAGCCCATGTCCCCAGCTCTATGCGCAAAATCATGGTGACAGGTTCGCTTTAAAGTTGAGTTTGGAAATTTTATTAAAAATTTCAAAAATTGCTTCTAAAATTCTAAACCTTCTAGCGTTCTAAAAAAATAAAATGACATTACTAAAATGATGCCAACATAAAGTAGACATATGGGGAATGTTAATTAATAGTGATGCCTCATAAAATATCTGTCTTAAAAGCAGAGAGATTCAAATTTAGAAAACTCTGAATTTTTTCACATTTTCGTTTAAACTTTTGGATTTTTTAATAAATAAAGGTAAAGCATATTGCCTCAAATTTACCATTAACATGAAGTACAATGTGTCACGAGAAAACAATCTCAGAATGGCTTGGATAAGTAAAAGCGTTCCAAAGTTATTACCACATAAAGTGACAAATGTTCCTTTCAATAAACTATAAATGTCATTGATATTTTAGCAATTTACTTAAACTAAAAATGAAGCCCCTGAACCAAACTGTTAAGGACAACTTGCTGCATACTGTCTATAAATCTATATGTACACTGCTCATGTGAAAGACACTCATCCCGCATTGGCATATATACAGATCTGTTTACTTTGCTAGGCCCTACAGTAGGCTAGATGGACAAACGTACAGAAAAAAAACTCATTGCCTATTAAGTGGCATTCTCCAATTTTTAATACAAGTAAATTGAAAGTCTGGTAATATTTATGACTTACTAATACAAACATAAAAGTGTGCATGTGTTTTTGATAAATATTTGATATATCATAGTGACCTATCAAAGGTTTTGATCTGTGGGCGCCCCAGTGCTGAGACCCCCACTAATCATTGAAAAGGAGATAGAATGCTCTTTGTGTGCGCTTCTATCTCTTCACTGAAGGAGACAAGCTCAAGATGGCCTAACAGACTTTCTATTGAGCCCTTCTTCAGCAGCAAGGAGAGAGTGCTCTATGCGAGTTCTTCT
Source organism: Bufo bufo (assembly GCF_905171765.1). NCBI lineage: Eukaryota > Metazoa > Chordata > Amphibia > Anura > Bufonidae > Bufo > Bufo bufo. Next base: position 508,866,652 of record NC_053391.1, on the reverse strand, counting down.
ATCTCCTCATTCTAGCAATCTGTGGAGGTAAACCGTTGATATGATGTGCAAAGAAAAAAAAGGGGGTCAGTCAGCACATCCCGATGCGCAGGTGCACGTTGCTATTGCTAAAAACACAAAGAAAAAATTACAATGCAACAGCACTCTGCAAACCAAATAAAGTACAAAAAAGTATTCTAATGCTATGCTTATTAAATATTTTGAGATTCTTGGCAAATACATTCTGCCACCCGTCAAGGCGATCTCTGTAAGACGGGAACCTAAGGGCTCTTTCACACCTGCGTTCTTGTCTTCCGGCATAGAGTTCCATCGTCAGGACTCTATGCCGGAAGAATCCTGATCAGTTTTATCCTAATGCATTCTGAATGGAGTGAAATCCGTTCAGGATGCATCAGGATGTCTTCAGTTCCGGAACGGAACGTTTTTTGGCCGGAGAAAATACCGCAGCATGCTGCGCTTTTTGCTCCGGCCAAAAATCCGGAACACTTGCCGCAAGGCCGGATCCGGAATTAATGCCCATTGAAAGGCATTGATCCGGATCCGGCCTTAAGCTAAACGTCGTTTCGGCGCATTGCCGGAGCCGACATTTAGCTTTTTCTAAATGGTTACCATGGCTGCCGGGACGCTAAAGTCTGGTAGCCATGGTAAAGTGTAGCGGGGAGCAAAGGAGCAGTATACTTACCGTCCGTGCGGCTCCCGGGGCACTCCAGAGTGACGTCAGGGCGCCCCAAGCGCATGGATCATGTGATCGCATTGGACACGTCATCCATGCGCATGGGGCGCTCTGACGTCATTCTGGAGCGCCCCGGGAGCCGCACGGACTGTAAGTATAGCGCTCCCCCACTCCCCGCTCCTACTATGGCAACCAGAACTTTAATAGCGTCCTGGGTGCCATAGTAACACTGAAAGCATTTTAAAGACGGTTCCGTCTTCAAATGCTTTCAGTACACTTGCGTTTTTCCGGATCCGGAGTGTAATTCCGGCAAGTGGAGTGCACGCCGGATCCGGACAACGCAAGTGTGAAAGAGGCCTAACACTATATTCTACCTGTTATGTGCCATGACGACTACCATCAAATTCAGGGCGTGAAGGTTCCACATGCATGATGGGCCCACCTTAATTTGTCATTTTTTGGTGCCAAAATGGCCTCCATTAAATCTAGGGAATGCAGGTACCAACATGCATGCCAAGCCCACTGCACACCTTTCCTGGTGCCAAAAGGCTTCCAGTGAGCGAGGGAGAGCAGGCTAAACTTAATACTTACTCTAATTAAAATCCGCCTATGGGGCAGACAGGCTGGTCTGGAGTGCACGACTGAAGTGTCAGCCACACCTCCAGTACAGACTGCAAAGAAAAAAAGGGGGCCAGTCAGCACATCCCAATGCGCAGGGGCACGTTGCTATGGCTGAAAACACAAAGAAAAAAATACAATGCAACAGCTCTCTGCAAACCAAATAAAGTACAAAAAAAGTATTCTAATGCTATGCTTATTAAATACATTTGAGATTCTTGGCAAATACATTTTGTACAAAATCATTAAACCTTTGATATGATACCACTAAATGTTGGGTTAGATTCATATGGCCATTCTGATTTCCGTGTACATGTCTGTATGGCATGGTTTGTTTTTGTTTTGTTTTTGAGAGTATGATGGAAATCAGGATAGATTGGGGCATGCTACCGGCTTCTCTGTACAGACCGATGGTCTGCATGGAAAAACTGACGTGTAAATTGCTTCATTTACTTTAATGGGTCTGTGTGCAATGCAGGTGCAGTCTGGATTGCAGACGGAGGGAAAATACTGTTGTTGAAAATTTCAAGTTCTGCCCTATGCAGAGGATTGGGAATAACTATTAGACTTTGGGGGTCCTACCACTGGGATCCATGCCAATGACTTACCCCACAGGACCCCCTTGAACTGAACCCTGCCATTCCATTCATCTGTATACAACTCCCGGAGATAGCACAGTACAGCACTTGGCTGTGTCCGACAGGTCGCATACAGATGGATGGTAGTTTGCATTCTTGACCTGCTGCTCCGAGCCCTGCTGGATATGGGGCTCTGTTCTTGTGATTGGTGGGGGTCCCAGAAGTTGGACTCTCACTGATCTAATAGTTATCCTTTATCCTGTGGCTAGGGGATAACTTTAAATTACTGGAATACTCTTTTACATTTTATAGAATCCTGTAAGATAGATGTCCTTGATGTTAAGTGTTGTTCAGTGTTGATTATGTTCTCTTGTGTAAAATATAAGCAAAGTGATTTATTTAAATTTCATCAAGGAGATAATTTAGCTTCTGAAATTAGTATTTGTCTAATTTGTCTTATATAGATGATAGAAGTCAATTCAATGCTGCTCCCAAGCTACCTACTACTGTGAACAAATCAGACTTGCCTTCAAAACACAGAGTTGACAGCAAATCCCCCAAACCAGATGGCCGAGTAAGTCGTTCTAATGCTGATCAGAAGAAACCACGAAATAATGAAGGACTCACTGCAAGTGAATCTCTTCTGTTGAAGTCTGATGCTGCAAAACTGAGATCAGACTCTCACAGCAGATCTCTGTCGCCAAACCACAACACTCTTCAAATTCTAAAGAACTCTGATGGAAAGCCATCTGGTCTCAGATCAGAATCTCCTGGTCCTGGCTCACGTTCTACATCACCAAAGCCAAAGACTGTGCCTGTAGGAAAATCGAATGTGTCTAGTGCAGGTGCAACACGTTCAACATCTCCACAAGAGAAAAATCTACCTCAAAAAGCTGCAGGTCCTGCAAAGACCAAACTTGAACCACCACGTGAAAGGTCCAAGTCTGATTCTTACACTCTGGATCCTGACACACTGCGGAAAAAGAAAGTACCTTTTACAGAACCATTAAGAGGTCGATCTACTTCTCCCAAACCAAAAATTACACAGAAAGATGGTAAACCAACGGGTGGTAGTGAAAACAGAGCTCCTTCTCCTCATGTTGTTCAAGAAAATCTGCATAGTGAAGTTGTTGAAGTATGCTCTTCCAGTACTTTAAAGACCAACAGCATTACAGACAGCAGTTGTGAGGACAATACTGAGCTAAAAAGTGTTGATGATGGTACATCCAAAGTCCATTTCAGTATTGGAAAAGCACCACTAAAAGAAGAGCAAGATACAAGAGCATCTCCCAAAGTAAGCCGTAAAAGTGCTGGTAGGCATGTTCGACCCAAAAAAGAGAAAGCAAACTTTCTGTTCAAAGAAGCGTCAAGATCTGCTGAACCTGCAAAGGAAGCAATGTCCCCTTCTGTGGCTGAATGTGCAAGAGCTGTATTTGCAGCGTTTCTTTGGCATGAAGGCATAGTTCATGACGCAATGGCTTGTTCTTCCTTTCTGAAATTTAATCCAGATCTGTCCAAAGAACATGCACCTATACGAAGTAGTCTTAACAGCCAGCAACCTATAGAGGAAAAAGAAGTCAAGTTAAAGAATAGGCATTCCATAGAAATATCATCTGCACTTAACATGTTTCATATTTCTCCCCACGGGCCTGATATATCCAAAATGGTCAGTATTAATAAGAACAAAGTCTTGTCCATGCTTACAGAACGGACTCTTCATGAAAAATGTGAGGATAGCAAGCATGAAGCTTCTCATTTTGAAGTATCAAACCACCATTCTGGTAAATCCCGGCCCCCGCTTCCACTAACACTTCAGCATCTTGTAGCCTTTTGGGAGGATATTTCATTGGCCACCATAAAAGCCGCATCCCAGAATATGATCTTCCCAAGCCCTGGTTCATGTGCCGTTTTAAAGAAAAAAGAGGGCGAGAAGGACAGCAAGAAAGCAAAGAAGGAGAAAAAGAAGAAAGACAAGGCAGAATCTAGGCCTCGTGGAAATTTGTTTGGAGAAATGGCTCAATTGTCAGTTGGAGGGCCAGAGAAAGACACAATTTGTGAGCTGTGTGGCGAATCTCACCCATATCCAGTAACATATCATATGCGCCAAGCACATCCAGGTATGTTTACTAGTTTTAGCGTCTAGCAGTAGCTGGTGGATAATATTGTGCAAGAGATCCAGCATCTGATATTGGCAATCCTTATCTAAAAAATTCTGTACTTGCTGCACAATATTTGGAAGTCTGTGCCTACTAATGCAGTGCTGAATTTCTAGTTAAAATAGTCCATTCTTTGGGATCTAATTAAAATGGCAGAACTATATAGAATAAGGGTTATTCACCTTACTGATCCCTCACTGCTCCCATGTCAATGCTAATGGAGTTCCCATTGGTCTCTTCCTTGCCCCACATGAAACACACAGAAAATGCCCACTCTGCCAGTGACTAGCTGTGGCAGGTCAACGCTGTGGTCTGTGATTGGCTGTGTATGCATTTCCTGTATGTTAGAGGGACCGAGAAGCAGAAACTGGCAGGAGAGTGCTAAGGGATTGGTTAGGTGGGTGTCTCATTTTTATTTTGTCATACTATTCTGACCCTTTGATTTGAATCGTGTATGAGCTTCAAAAGCGAGAAATTCATTTCGGAATATCTGCTTAAATTATCATTTTTGTAAATAAAGAAAATATGCCCTCTAGATTAATGTATTTTGCCCATGTCTGGTTTTTATGTCCTTTTGGAGATTATGTATTCATAATATTGTCATTTCATAAAAGCACACCCATAGTTAATGGCTCATTTCTTTTTGTCTTTCATAAGGCTGTGGACGATATGCTGGTGGTCAAGGATATAACAGCATTGGGCATTTTTGTGGTGGCTGGGCAGGAAACTGTGGTGATGGAGGAGTTGGTGGAAGTACTTGGTATTTAGTCTGTGATCGCTGCAGAGAGAAGTATCTCAGAGAAAAGCAGGCAGCGGTAAGGGAGAAGGTAATACGGTTTTCTGCATGCCGGTAAATGCTTTAACTCGGGGCGGACAGGAAACTTAAAGTGGCCCTGAAAAAAAAAACGAAGAGTGGCCCCATGTTGTAGGGGGGCAACAAAAGTAGGCGGGGGTCAGCAATAATATAGCGCAATATACATCCCAGCAAAAGCATATACCGCAGAACGGCACAATACACTGCCCCAAAACCTGTCCCTCTGCCCCAAAATGTGTGGTGGCCATCAATAGCTACCATCTTCTGTCCTCCTTCTCCAGTTGCTTTTGATTAAGAAATGGAGCAGGGGGCTTAGGAGGTGAGATGCAGGTCACAGCAGTTGAATTCAGCAGGGCATGTGTGGTCACTGGCCGGGTACATAAGTACCTGATTCTCACAGCGTTAATTACCACTAATAGCTTATTATTTACCTTTATACATTTAGCTTTATAAATTTCCCTGTAAGGTCTACCGCCAATCTGCCCCAACAAGACTATAAAAGCGGGTTATCCCATGATTAATGTATACCATAAAAATCGGGCATCATATAGTACTTGACAATCTTTTTCAAGCTAGAACCAGCCCTGTTCCTCACAGGAATCCATTTATTGTTGCAGTAGTGCTGCTAGATTTATTTTTTGTGACCTTCTCAGGGTGTGTCCTTTCTGCTGCAGTGTCTATACTAAATGTTTACTTATATGCAATTACAAAAGTATTCAGATCCAGGTGCTGGTTTGAAAAATGTAGGACGACTACTTTAAATGGCACCAATATTAAGAAGTGATTTGTTATTCTAAAGACTCATATTCAATCCTTGTTCGCAGGTGAAGCAATCCAGACGGAAGCCGATGCAGTTGAAAACGCCTCGTGCTTTACCCACCATGGAGGCCCATCAAGTGATAAAAGCCAATGCGCTCTTTCTTCTGTCTTTGAGTAGTGCAGCAGAGCCAAGTATCCTGTGCTACCACCCTCCAAAGCCTTTACTGTCCCAGCTCCCGAGTGTAAAAGAGGGGATTTCTGAGGACCTGCCTCCCAAAATGCACTGCCTCTACTTGCAGACACTAGCACGGTAAATGCAAAACTTAGCCCAACAACTTTGCGCTTTTCGAAGTGTATCAAAAAGTAAGACTCACTAGACTGTAGTTTAGTACTGATATTCTCATAATCACTCTGAGCGACTCCCCAAGCACTGTGCCATATTGTAGCGCTGAGGATTATCTAACAATTAGGGACTTAATCAGTTGTCTGAAGCACTTTGTTATGACTTGCAGTGTCTACTTTAGGTTAAATGTAGCACAGTTTGTGTTCTTTTAAAGGGAACCTGTCACCTGGATTTTGGGTATAGAGTTGAGGACATGGGCTGCTAGATCGCTGCTAGCACATCCACAATATCCAGTCCCCATAGCTCTCTCTGCTTTTATTGTGTAAAAAAACAATTTTATAGATATGTAAATGAACCTTAGATGACTCCTGTCTCCTCCATGCTTGAGAGAGGAGTCCAGCGTTCTCTGACTCTGAGCCCAGCCACGGCCACTGTGAACGAGCTCAGCACCGCCCCGCATCCTCCGAATCTCCTCCTTGCTCCCCGATGTCACAAAGCTAGAGCGCCATAATCTCGCGATGGGCGAGCTAGCGCTTTCGCAGTTCATTCCCTGAGGCTGATGCCAGCACTGGGCTCCTTCACAGTGGGCGTGGCTGGGCTTTGGAAACGTTAGTAGCCTCATTTATATATATATATATATATATATATATATATATATATATATATAATAGTTGTTGTTTTACACAATAAAAGCACACAGAGCTATAGGGACTGGATATTGCAGATGTGCTAGCTGCGATCTAACAGCTCTATACCCAAAATCCAGGTGACAGGTTCCATTTAATATCACTAGGTCCACAAGTTCTGCACTTACCTAGTATTCAAATGGTTCATTGGTTTACTGTTTGGTGGGAGCTGATGGAAGGGAATTCAATTGGCTACTGTATCAGGTATGCTTGTAACTGTCTTTAGTATTTAATGTAAGTGCAAGACATGGCAAAATTAAGAGGAAATTGGTCAATAGTAGATTTTACTGTATGTTTATCTTACATCAGTCCAAACACACTCCAATAAGCTTAAAATACTATGCATCTTAAAAGGGTTGTGCCATAAAATACTTTTCGCTCTTAAAGAGGACCTTTCACTGATTCTTACCCTATGAACTAAGTATACAGACATGTGGAGCGGCGCCCGGGGATCTCACTGCACTTACTATTATCCCCGGGCGCCGCTCCGTTCTCCTGCTATGCCCTCCGGTATCTCCGTTCCCTAAGTTATAGTAGGCGGAGTCTGCCCTAGCGCTGGCCAATTGCATTGCAGAGCTCACAGCCTGGGAGAAAATAACCTCCCAGGCTGTGAGCTCTGCGCTGCGATTGGCCAGCGCTAGGGCAGACTCCGCCTACCATAACTTAGGGACTGGTATCTCCGCCTACTATAACTTAGTGAGCGGAGATACCGGAGGACATAGCAGGAGAACGGAGCGGCGCCCGGGGATAATAGTAAGTGCAGAGAGATCCCCGGGCGCCGCTCTACATATCTGTATAGTTAGTTCATAGGGTAAGAATCGGTGAAAGGTCCTCTTTAAGTTGATTTTCATCATTTACTCTAGCTCACATTCCTGGATTTTTATTTTTATTTTACCTCATTTGCAATTTTCTTATTCCCCATGCTTGAATTCTAGATCCTGGTTTGTCATTTGACTGTTGTGCTTTAAAGGGGTTATCTCACTTCAGCAAATCGCATTTATTATGTAGAGGAAATTAATACAAGCCACTTACTAATGTATTGTGATTGTTCATATTGCTTCCTTTGCTGGCTGGATTCATTTTCCATCACGTTATACACTGCTCGTTTCCATGGTTACGACCACCTTGTAATCCATCAGTGGTGGTCATGCTGCACACTGTAGGAAAAAGTGCAGGCCTCTGTGATGGCTGGGATTGTGGGAGTGCACATAGGCTGGTGATTTTTCCTATAGTGAGCAAGCATGACCACCACTGATGGATTACAGGGTGGTCATAACCATGGAAACTAGTAGTGTATAATATGATGGAAAATGAATCCAGCCAGCAAAGGAGGCAATATGGACAATCTCAATACATTAGTAAATGGCTTGTCTTAACTTTATCTACATGATAAATGCTATTTGCTGAAGTAAGACAACTCCTTTAAGGCAGTGAGATGTGTCCTGACATCAGCAGGACATGTGACACTAACCATGCTTCTTGTTCATACAACTGACACTTGTAGGCTCCAGTGCAGGATGTACCCTAGAGCAATTGAATATCGAAACAGATTTGCCACAGGGTGCAATGGTAGACTAATTCACACGACATTGTTTTTGGGCAGCATCCGATCCGCACTTTTTGCGGATCGAACATGGATCCATTCATTTCTATGGGTCCACATACCGTGTGCAGCCCGATTCTGTATGTCTATTCCGCACTCCTGCAAAAAGATAGAAGATGCCCTATTAGGCTCCATTCACACGTCCGCAACGTGTTTTGCGGATCCGCAAAACACGGAAAGCGGCAATGTGTGTTCCGCATTTTGCGGCCGCACATTGCCGGCACTAATAGAATATGCCTGTTCTTGTCCGCAATTCCGGACAAGAATAGGACATGTTCTATTTTTTTGCGGAACGGAAGTGCGGATTCGCAATTCCGTGTCCGGGCAGCACATCGTGCTGCCCCATAGAAATGAATGGGTCCGCAATTCCGTTCCGCAAAATGTGGAACAAAATTGTGGACGTGTGAATGGAGCCTTATTGTCTGTTTTGCAGACAAGAATAGGCATGGTTACATTGGGTACGCAAAAAAAAAGGACTCAACACGGATGTCATCCGAATTATTTGTGGATCTGCATTTTATGGACCATAATAAATAAAAAATAAAAAAATAAATATATATATATATATATATATATATATATATATATATATATATATATATATATATATTAGTTGTGTGAATGCACCCTAAGGACTGTTGCACACTAGCGAGTCCATTGCGGGAATCTGGCTCCGTGTGTGTGAGAGATACTCTGTTCTGAACTTGCAGGAGCGGATGGCATTATCATAATTTCTCGCCCAATTCCTTGGGAGACACAGGAAACCATGGGTAAAGCTCAACTCCCTAGGAGGCGTGAAAACTGTTAAGCCCCTCCTCCAGCAGCTATACCCTCAGCGAGAGAGAGACTACCAGTTTTTGCTTAGTGTCCAAGGAGGCAAGACACTCCCTGCTTTGCAGGGCTGTTTTTTCTCCTTCATTTTTTACTTAAGATTTTTTTATTTTATTTTTCACAGGGACAACAGACGCCTGGACCTCTCTGTTTCTCCCGGGGTCGAGCTGCACCAGTGCCGGTCATCCGCACTGCTGCCTCCCCAGAAGACAAGGAGGACCAGGGCAGCCCAGCTCCCCTGCATCCCGCCAGCTTAAGGCCTCTTTCATACGGGCGTTGCGGGAAAATGTGCGGGTGCGTTGCGGCAACACCCGCGATTTTTCCGCGCGAGTGCAAAACATTGTATTGCGTTTTGCACTCGCGTGAGAAAAATCGCTCGTGTTTGGTACCCAAACCCGAACTTCTTCACAGAAGTTCGGGCTTGGGATCGGTGTTCTGTATATTGTATTATTTTCCCTTTATAACATGGTTATAAGGGAAAATAATAGCATTCTGAATACAGAATGCATAGTAAAACATCGCTGGAGGGGTTAAAAAAAAAAATATATATATATTTTAACTCTCCTAAGTCCACTTGTTCGCGGCCCGGCATCTCCTTCTGGCTTCATCTGATCTCTGTGCAGCAACAGGACCTGTGGTGACGTCATTCCAGTCATCACATGGTACGTCACATGATCTTTTACCATGGTGATTCACCATGGTAAAAGATCATGTGACGTACCATGTGATGACCGGAGTGACGTCATGGGGGGTGTTACCTTTTTTTCACTACTTGGACACGCAACTGGTAGTCTCTCTCTCCAGGCTGAGGGTATAGCTGCTGGAGGAGGGGCTTAACAGTTTTCCCTTAGTGTCACGCCTCCTAGGGAGTTGAGCTATACCCATGGTTTCCTGTGTCCCCCAAGGAAGAGCGAGAAAGAGATTTTACTGGTAAGTTATACAAAAATCTCGTTTTATGCCTCTGCATGACCTTATTGCTACAGAATCATAAAAAGCTGTCAGTATGATCCTTTAGACCAGGGGTAGGCAACCTCCGGCACTCCAGCTGTTGTGGAACTACAACTCCCAGCATGCACACTTGCTCTGCTCTTCTAAGAACCTACATAGAAATGAATGGAGCATGCTGGGAATTGTAGTTTCACAACAGCTGGAGTGCCGAAGGTTGCTGATCCCTGCTTTAGACCTAAAGTCTAGGAGAGGCACATAGCATTATAAATCAGTATTGCGCTCCTACAAGTCCAGAACGGAGGATCACGCTTACACACGGAGTGTGATTCCCGCAATGGACTCGCTCGTGTGCAACACTCTTCAGGCAGTTATGATAAATAGCGGTATTTGGGGAAAGTGATAACAGTGATATCTGTTGGGCAGGATACATTTAGATGAGTGATGCATCCCTTTTAGACTACAGACTTTTTGAGTATTAGAAGTCTTCTAAATAATACTAATACATGGCACAGTCTGTATATTTGTTCCTACAATGTGTATAAGTTTTCAAGATAATAACACTTTTCTTTTTATATCATGCAGACATCACCATGAGAACTTTGTTGGCTATCAGGATGACAATCTCTTCCAGGATGAAATGAGATACCTTCGATCTACATCAGTACCCGCACCTTACATATCAGTAACTCCTGATGCATGTCCGAATGTTTTTGAGGAACCAGAGAACAACATGAAATCAATGCCTCCTAGGTAAGTGTAGATTTTATTTTTATTTTATTTTTTACGGGACACCCTAAAGAGAATTATGTCATGTCAAAAGATGGTATTAGCGAAAGCCCTAATGGGGCCCAGCTATTAGTTGCTCTGTAGAGAGATTTGCAGCAGAAATATGCGAATACATAGGTTATAATTACTGTTATGTAGCAAATATAAGTTCATATTTCTTGCTAAGAACTCCTAAAACATTAACATGTTCTAAATATTCTTGATTTAATTTGTAGCCTGGAAACTAGCCCTATTACGGATACAGACTCTGCTAAACGTACTGTCTTCCAAAGATCGTACTCTGTTGTGGCCTCAGAATACGATAAACAGCATTCTGTCCTGCAGCCACGGGTGAAGGCTATTCCCAGGCGTAGGGTCAACAGTGGTGACGCTGGTAAAGTCAAAATTCTACAGAACTTTCTTCATAGGAATATGATAAAATTATTATCTTGCTTATAATATGGCTTTTTTTTTATTTTTTATGAATTGGGCTTTGTTTAAACTACCATAATTTCTTCCACTGTTAACTGTTGTCAAAGGAGTTACCACAATAATTGAAAGCACATTTTATACCTATATGCTTATCTAAAGAACTTGCTTGCCTTTCTGTGGGTGGGCAGTAACTCCCCAAACACCTGTATCTCCCAGGAACATTGCAGTTAGCTCTTATTAACCCCTTCCTCCCCGCATAGTAAATAGTCCCTCACATTTAGCTCTTCAGATACATATGGTATGTAACACCCCCACTGTGTAGCGAAATATAGCCATACAATCCTGGGAATTCAGAAGTAGGGATACATGAATGAAAGGTGTTTGCAGTGCTTCACCTCATTCTGTATGAGATCATTATCCCCGCTCTGTGAGAGGGAGCAGGAAAGCTACTGAGCATGTTAGTCCACCACTTAAAGGTTATGTAAAGATATTCCCTATCCACAGGATAGGGAATATTTATTAGATTGGTTTGGTACCCCCACCAATTTAATAGTCATGGCCTATCCTGTGGATAGGGGATAACTACGAACCGAAATACCCTTTTAATGCAGATGGACCAGAAGGATTAACAGTAGGTGGTGGTACCAGACTGAAAAATGTACATAGAATAATATCTTTATTGCATGAATGTTGCAGTAACACTTCATTTGAAATTCCCTCTTCATTACATAGTAATACTTTTCGTATCTCTTTTAAAGGAGTGGTTTTATTTAGTAATAATGAAGACCTGCCTTCAGTATAGGATAGGTCATGAATATCAGATTGGCAGGGTGCCAACTGCTGGCCCCCCTGCCGATCAGGTGTTTGAAGAGAAAGTAGCGCTGCCTTCTCTGCTCTGTTTACCTGCTCGCTGTTGACACCGCAGCGGTAAGCAGGTGTTCTGACAACTCCTCCATCCCATTCACTTCGGTGGGACAGCTTCATCAAGTGTCAGTATTTTTTCTCAAAGATATTTGTGAATAAAAATGGATATTTAGACTCTATCATGGGCGCTCTGATTTAGTTTATTTTGTTGTAGAAGTTGGTTCCTCATTGTTGAGGCACCCATCGCCAGAGCTATCCCGCTTGATCTCTGCTCACAGTTCACTCTCAAAGGGGGAGAGAAATTTCCAGTGGCCGGTTTTGGCATTTGTAATCCAGCATCATGATCTAGAAGGCCTTGAAATTGCCATGAAACAGGCACTAAGAAAATCAGCATGCCGAGTTTTTGCAATGGAGGTATGTAATCCCATAATTCGTGCCAAATTTATCGACTGCTGCACAGTGTTTTAGAACTTTGATCCATCTTTAAATGGTCGCTGTCATTTGAACAAATGTTGCATAAATCAAGATGAATATAAGAAACTTGAGATCTGTCTTATCTTTCTCCCCTGCTTGCTCCTAAGCTAACATCTGCTGAATCCTTCTTGAAAGACAAGGACACTCGGCTCACTAGAGGGGTAAATTACATGCTGCCCATAGAGAACTGGGAAGAGGGCAGGAGGAGAAAGGAGCTAAAAAAAAGAGCTTAAAGAGACAGTTCATAGAAGCCTATATAGAGGGGAGAACGAATGTTGCTAGATGGAGAAAAAGGCAGTTTTCTCTAAGTTATACTACAAAGTTTCTTTTATTCACCTGTTAAATTGATTTATGCTGAGGTGAAGCGAGTGACCATTTGAATCGAACACTTCTATCTTTTCACTGTTACTCCACTTTCTATGCCATTCTTCTACCAGAGTAAAACAGACAATTTGACAAAAAAATAAAAAAATAATCTGGTTTAAATCCTTCTGACTGGTTAACCACATCCACTGTCCCAAACACTTTGGCAAAATGGAGTGAGTGGTGTAATGTGTCACATGTCAAATGATGCTTGATGAATTTTGTGCATCTTTAAGTCGAACGCCACCACTTTACTGGTGTAAGATTGCAACCATTTTTAAGGAATTTTAAAAATTCTCAGTTGATAAATCTGGATTCGGATGCCTTCACACGCAGCAGATTGTTTTGCATAAATTTCTTTGACTGCAAGTCCGTTCCAATCACATGGATGGGGCTTTCAGAAATTCATATGCTTGCTGCCAAAACAGCCCATTCAAATGTATGTAACTGTTTTTCAGTCACAGAAATTTCTGCAGCAAAATCTTAGGCCACCTGCACACACTATGGATTATGTGCAAAGTGTATGAGAGCCAAGTCTCACGTGCATGTTGCGTTTTTTTCTTCCATGCAGATATTGACTTCGTGGATTTTTTAATCTAAAGCATGTCAATTGTTTGTGTTTTTGTTTTTATTTCGCGTGTGTGCAAATTTTGCTCTTTGCAATGTAAGGTGAGATCTGCAGCAAAATCGCATCACATCTGCACCAAAAACCACAAGAAACACATGCAGTGTTTGGTGCAGAAATGACCAGAAAACTGCAGGGAAATCTGTGCAGATTTTCTGTTAGTAAACCTGCGCCCATGTGCAGGTACCCTAAAATTAGCTTGACAGGCCAACCATGCGCACTCTCCTATCCACTTTTCAAAAATGGAGTGAGTGGTGTAAAAACGTCCCAAAATAACCACCAGTAACTCGCAGATCCTTATTTCTCGTGCATGGCATTGGGGGACACAGCACCATGGGTATATGTCCAACTACCACTAGGAGGCGACACTAGACATAAAAAGTGTTGGCTCCTCCCCGTTAAGCTATACCCTCTCCACAGACACTAGGCAGCTCAGTTTTGTTCTAGTGTCCATAGGAGCCAGACCTGACCTGCTTTTTTGTGCAGGTCATCCTGCTACTTTTTTATTTTATTTTTTCTTTAATCATTTTTTCTTTCTCTGCAGGTTTCGGCCTGCGGCAGGGGTGGCTCCATCGTGTTCCACTTTAGTTGCCCCCCTGCGGGCGCGTACTCAGGTACCTGGCAGCCACCCAGTCCCCAAATCTGCTTCCGCAGTGGAATTCCGGCAGTCCCACGGTTCCCGTGTTGAGTCCGCCGAGGGGGTGGTTACTGCTGCGCCTGAAGACGTCTGAGGGTGAGTATGTTAGATTAGGGATCCCACCCTCCTTCCCGGGCCTGGACGCGTTCCCCCCTCATGTTCCCTACCCGGATACATGATACAGCTTTTATTGCTGTATGGGACAATGCCTTGCCTCTGATAAGCTGCCTTGCCTCTGCTGCATAGCTTGTGGGTTTTTTCTCTCAGCTGTATCCTGGCCCCTGAAGCTCCTGGCCTTCCGTTTTTTCTCTCCCTGGGGGTCTCTTCCTCAGCTCTCTCCCCCACCTGGCCCCCGTTCGTCGCGGCAATTCTGGGGCACTATCGTGGTCGCGGCCGTTTGCTCCCGGCCGCACTCCATTACTTTAGTCCCCGGCTTTTCGGGCCTACTAGGCCGCAACTCCCCGCCCACTTTCTCTCTTCCCGGGCTTTCTCAGTCTCCTCCCCTCCGTGGGGGGAGCCTGGGAGGGGCCTCTTCTGCCTGCCAAGCCGGCCCCAGGTTCTCTGCTCTCTCTCTGAGGGGCGGTTCTTTCTCCAGCTGTCGGCTCCTTCTTTCTCCGGTAGCCGGCTCCTGCTATCTCCGGTCGCCATCTTCTGAGCTCGGTGTGCTGCACAACTCCTGGGGTCCGGTAGGCAGCCTCTGGCTGAATTGCTCCACAGGCCCCTTCCCTCTCTCCCCTCTCTATTGCTGCATTCTCCTGCAGCCCTGCTACCTGAATGAGGTTTCCTGCCTACTATATAGCTGCTGCAGCACTTCTTGGGAAATGTTGTTTCCGGGGTTAGATAGGTCAGCCCTGCTGCTCTATGGGGCCTCCTCTCCCAGCCTCCGTATCGGATCGCCGCGATTTTCGTGCGTCCGTTGTCTACGGAGGTTTTCACGTGGTAGGCCCCCCCCCCCCCCCCCGCTCGCAAATGGGCTCTCTCCATGGCGATCCTTTAGTCCCTGGCGGATTCGCTGGAGCGCTACCTACAAATTGCGGTCTCCTTCCCCCCCCCTGAGCCACGCGCACGCTAAGATACAGGGTCCCGCAAGGAGTAGCCCATGGACCACCCTTGGGTGGTCTCAACTAGCTTCCACCCCTCCCCGGCATCCTCGGGGGACACCCCTTCTCTGTCAGTTGCCTCGGACACCTCTGCACCGATTCCCTCGGAACAGAGCATCAGGCGGTCTTCCACCGTGCAGAATCCCTCTGCGTGGTCAAGTCAAACGTGCATGGTGGTACCTACCCTACCAGGTTTGGTGCCCCTCTAGTGGACTTTCCTGCCTGCACAGGTAATTACCGCACAGGTAAGGCAGCCATCACCGTGCTTAGCAACTGGGACACCTACGCGGTGTCTCTGGTATGTACGCCCTCGTAGGCTGTGCACGACAGACCTTCCTGGCCCCTATCCAGGGGCTATGTTCTAGGCAAGCTGATAATTCAGGCAAACGCCACTTGTAGGGTTGGCTCCCCTTCTCGGCCTCTAAAGGTTCTTTTGTAATGCCTGTACCAGAGAATACAGGCCGGCTTCTATGCCGTGGCGATTACATCTGTCTGTTTCCAGCTGCCTTGTTACTTTCATAGGTAGAGTTCCTGCTGACTGGTTAGGTGTTCCATGCGGCACTATTTCCCCCTACCGGGCGAGATACACAGGCCGCCTTCAATTGCCGTAGCAATTGCACCTGTCTGTTTCCAGCCACCTTGCTCCCTTCATGGGTAGAGTTCCTACACCATCTCCTGATGCTGTATCCAGTATCCCTGGCGGGCTCTATTGTTCCGTGCGGCACTATTTCTCCCTTTCCGGCGAGATATAGAGGCCACTCAATTGCTGTGCAATTGCCTCTGTTTGGTTCTAGTGGGCACCAGGCTGCCACCTTGTGCCCTTCATTTTTATTTAACCTCTCTATCTCCAGGAGCTGTTGCCGTTGCTTCTGTCTGGCCTTATGGTGTACCTTGCGGCACTATTTCTCCCTTACTGGACGAGATATTGAGGCCACTTTGTAGTGCCGTTGCCACTGCAACCTCATTTAGAGTGCACCAAACAGCCATCTTACTCCCTTCTTAGGTGAGTTCCTGCACCGTCTCTGATGCTGCAGCCGTTACACCTGTCGGGCTTTATGGTGTGCCATGCGGCCCTATTTCCCTCTTTTTAGGTGAAATAGAGGGCATTCTTCAGTTGCCATTGCACTTACCTTGTTGTGGTGTGCACCTGTCGTTCCTTGTGGTACCGTGTGGCCCTTTTTTTCCCTTCCCGAGCGAAATATAGGTGCCATAGCTAACGTGGCAGCCGTTGCACTTCTCTGGTCCTAGGGTGCTCCATGTGGACCCATCGCTCTAATCTTAGACCTAGTACCTCGGCCATCTCCAGATGCTGTACCCTTTGCACCGGTCTGGTCGTATCTCTACACTACACAGCCTCATTTCTACCTTACAGGTTGAGGACCTGTACCCTCCAAATGCGGTTGCATTCCTGGATGCTGTGGCTATGTTTCCACCCTCCTTAGTGTGCAACATGCAGCCACTTTACCTCGGTTTTCGGCGTGTATTTTTAGTACCCACGTGCTGGGCCCTATGGTGCAATCTGTGGCCCATACGGTTTCTGTATTACTGGGTGCTTCCTTCCCCGGGCTCTAATCTGTGCTGCGGATGTTGGTTACTTCCCTTTTCGGCATCCTGGTTCAGCACAAATATGGTAGCCATATCTGGCAGGGGTGGGCCAGCCCAACCTCCTCCTTGTCGGTCTATTTCTACTTCTGGTGTACCCAGTATATGACTGATCTGTTCTTATCTGGTGGGTGGTCCACATACAACCACGCTCCCTACACTATGGCCTGGTGGTTGTTGGTTTTTGTGCTAGGGTTGCTATTGCCATCCTTATCAAATACTACTTTCGGCTGCACTCCGCGTTCTGCTCCCTTCATATGTGAGCCTTGCTATGGCTTCCCTCTCTCCAGTGTGCCCCTGCTGAGATTTCCTGGGCCTGCATCTGGTTCCCTTCTTCCCTGATAATGAGTTTCGCCAGAGTTTCTCCGGTCTTGCGCTTCTCAGCGATATTTTGTTTTCAGAGGCTCGTTCCTCGTCTCCTGGTTGGGGATACAGGTCTTGTCTTTTCTCTTTTCCTGGTTTTTACCTACAACCCCCTCCCCTTCCAGGGGTTGGCGGTTTCCCTTAGCGCCTTTAGGATCTTTTCCTTTCAATAGGGCGCTTAGCTTTTTCACCTGCTTTTGCGGTGAGAGGAAACCTGCTCCACTCACATGTGAGCCTTGCTATAGCTTCACTCTCTCGTTTGGCCTTCAGTGATTCCAATTTCCCTTGCTCCCCTGGCCCTTCAGGGGTTGACCTCAGGGTGTTTGTGCTTTCGCCTGAGACAATTGGGATGTTGGGTAGATCCGATACACGATGCTGTCCTACTTTCACTCCAGCCTTCGGCTGAGCTGGGTGTTCCTTTGCCTTCTTGCATTTGGGACCTTCTCCCAGGCATTTGTCCTGGGGTGCTGGCAGTCGTCACTGTGGCCTCCTTGGAGTTTCTCCCTTGTTATGAGGCTTCCTGCCTATTCCGTGCTTTTCTCCTGTTGGGTCACATGGTTCTCCCGCACCTGTATGCCCACAGGTGGCATGGTTGTTCTTCCCACCCTCGGGGACTGCTTTGGGATGTCCCATGGTGCTGTGTCCCCCAATGCCATGCACGAGAAAATTGGATTTTTTGTACTCACCGTAAAATCCTTTTCTCGTAGTAGGCATTGGGGGACACAGATCCCTCCCTATGTTTTTTTACTTCAGCTTCTCCGGGCTGGTCTCTTGATCTTTCCCGGTACGGGAGTTGTTGGTTCCTTGCCTTTCTTCTTTCTCCTACTGCTTTTGGTACAAACTGAGCTGCCTAGTGTCTGTGGAGAGGGTATAGCCCAACGGGGAGGAGCCAACACTTTTTATGTCTAGTGTCGCCTCCTAGTGGTAGTTGGACATATACCCATGGTGCTGTGTCCCCCAATGCCTACTACGAGAAAAGGATTTTACGGTGAGTACAAAAAATCCAATTTTTCCCACCTTTTGAAGCCAAAGTGCGGAGCTTGATAAATTCCCCCCTCAAGTTTAAGTTGTAAATACATGTTTCTTCCCATGTAATAAAGAAATATGTCTATTTTGTGTCTCTTGCGGTTTTGTAAATTGAACTTGTGTGCATTTCTTAGGCTTTCAATTGGCTGCTTTGCAATGTAATCCAGACAACATCTCTTCATGACATATTATGGCACTTTGTGGCATCTCTAACTCCTGCTCCTATGGAGCCAGAAGAAGAGGAGGATGAGGAGAATAAGGCAAATAAAGAAAATGCAGAACAGGTATGAACTGCTATTCCATACCTTTCCATTTGGTTCTTGTAGCATTCAGTTAAGTGCCGAACAAATAATTTGACTACCTAAACTATGACGAACGCCTTAGTCACAAAGCCAGTGTTTGGTCAGTGCTTTTCAACTGTGATTGTGAGCCAAAACCAGGTGTGGGTCAAAACACAGAATAGGTTCCAGTTTTGCCAATAGGCCTCTTCTGTTAGCCAAAACAAGGAGCGTAGTTCATACAGTCACAGATGAAACGCACTTAAATCTGGAAGAGCCTTAATTCCCAAACATTTAGTTACTTCAGCAACCGATGCTGGACGCGGCTCTACTCACTGTGTCTGTCACAGTTCCAGTGCTCTGGCAGCAAGTCCGGGCACCTGTGTGTTTACTGGAAATTCTTCTTTGAACCCCACTGCATTTTGCACTATTGTAAGGGTTAACCCTCCTTAGGTGGTGAACTGTAATCCTGTAGTGCTACATATGTGAACGTACCCATACTAGCTTGCTAGATCCTGCAAAGGTGCTATAATCTGCTTGTGTACCAACTTCTGTCTGATTACCGGATTCTGACCATCTGCCGCCTGACCTTACCCATGCCTAATCACCGTACTGACCCTGAGCTTCCGGTCCTGACCTTTTGGACAGTTTCTCAGATTTACACGAACACTCCCTTTCCCTTCCTCCACGAGTATTGCTTGATCTCTCTGTGCTTTGCATCAGTGTAGTTGTCCCCCATAGGTCAGCTGTCAACCACACGGGGACTACTCCAGGAGGTGCAGATTCCTGCATAAGGGTTAAAGGGTGAATACCAGTGGACTGCCAGGATAACGCCCCTAGATTTAGCTCATAGTCAAACCGGTTGGTTAACGTAGTTGTTCCGCACCCACTAATTATTACACATTCTTAGAATTGATGCCATTATTGGTGTGAGGTATTCTCTAAAACAAGCCTATGGAAATAAAATTCTTGACTACAAGAGTAGTTATGTCATCTGACATTTTATATGGAGCACTATGATTGATTATATTGAATTGGTTGCAGTAGTATTAGAGACTAACATTTTCTTGATTTCTATATTTAAGGAAAAAGACACTAGAGTGTGCGAACATCCACTTTCAGACATAGTGATTGCTGGAGAAGCAGCACACCCATTGCCTGACACATTTCATCGTCTTCTTCAAACCATTTCTGATTTAATGATGTCTCTTCCTGGAGGAAGCGCTTTACAGCAGATGGCACTAAGGTGACTGTAGAACTGCTGGATTAATTCTAATACGATTTGTAAATGGTCAGAATGTAGAGATAGTGTTGGACTGGGGTGCCTTGAGCTCACCAGTAAAATTCATTTTAGGGACCCACTATAAAGGTACATGCGAATAGAAAACACCCATACTGTGGCAGCAGCAAGACGCTACGATATGATTATAGGGGCCCATGCAGTGACTTCGAGGGGGCAGGTCCCTAGGGAAAGAGGGCATAGCTAGCCTGACTGTATACCTAAAAGTCCTCTCAGCCATCCAATGTGTCTATAATAATAAAATGGGTTCTTTATGGTTTTCATATAAACATAAGCTGGTTTAGATGTTCTGTGCTGCTTATCTATATCTTGTGTAGTCAGTCTACTGTGCCATGTGCCACTTGTAAAAGGGTTGAGGGACTAGGGGCCCAGCAGGGGATTCACCTGTACCCCTGTGGGCCAGTCCGAGTCTGAATAGATACCTGCTCTGCCTAATAATGGTCAGTAACCAGGTGTAGAATAACTTAATGGGATTGTCTGCATTTTTTTTTTATATTGATGACCTATCCTCAGGATAGATCTTTAATATCAGATCAGTGGGGGTCCGACTCCTGGCTCCCCTGCCGATCAGCTGACGCCTTTTCACGGTTTACCTGCTCACCGTCGCAATTGCAGCAGTGAGCAGGTGTAATTACATCTACTCCGTCCCCATTCACCTCTATGTCCTATTCACTTGAACGGGAAGGAGTTGTCCGATTGAAGTGAATGGGAAGGCTTAGATGTATTTATACTGATCATTGCTGCAGTTGTGACGGCAAGCAGGTAAACCGTGGCGAGAAGGCATTGCTCATATGAGCACTGTGTTCTCTTCAAAAAGCTGATTGGCTGTGGTATCGGGAGTCCTGAGCATAGGCCATCAATATAAAAATTGGCTGTGGTGCCAGGAGTCCTGAGCATAGGCCATCAATATAAAAATTGGCTGTGGTGCCAGGAGTCCTGAGCATAGGCCATCAATATAAAAATTGGCTGTGGTGCCGGGAGTCCTGAGCATAGGCCATCAATATAAAAAGGGGACAACCACTTTAATTTATACATTTATTTTACTTGCCTGTGTAGCACCAACATATTCCTCAGTGCTGGACAGCTGTTATCATCACTGTCTGTCCCCAGTGGAGCTCAGAGTCTAGGGCTGATTCACACGACCTTGATCGGCCCAGGAAACACGGTCCATGTATCAGCTGCTCTCCCAGGCTTGCCACGGCTCTCTTGACCTGAACTGACTGTATCCTAGTGTTTTATGATGCAGTCAGTTCATATGTGATCACTGGTCTGTTGTTCTGTACTTACATGATGGGAGTACAGTACAATAGACCCACGATCAAATAGCAGTGACAGCACCATAAATATGTAGGATGCAGTCAGTTTGGGTCAGGGGAGCCGCAGTAGGTCTGGGAGATACAGGCAGTGTTTCAGAGGCTGATCATGGTCGTGTGAATCAGCCCTAAATTCCCTATCAGTATGTCTTTTTGGAGGGTGGGAGGAAACCTATACAGACATGGGGACAACATACAAATTCCATGCATTTGTCTTCCTTGGTCTTCATGTTTAAGAACAGGCCTATGGCTAATATGAACGTATTCATTAACTTTGTTTTGGTGCATAAAGCGTTCCTTTCAAAAACTAACTTATTTATTTATTTTCAGATGTTGGAGTCTTAAGTTTAAGCAGTCTGATCACCAGTTTCTTCACCAGAGCAATGTATTTCACCACATCAACAATATCCTTTCCAAGTCTGATGATGGAGATAGTGAGGAGAGTTTCAACATCAGCGTGCAGTCTGGCTTTGAAGCAATGAACCAGGTTACTGTCCTGTGTTGTATCACTATTACCAGTGTTGGTCCTATCCATTAGTGCAATGGTTTATTTCATTTCAGACTCCAGCATTGTTTAATTCTAGTTGATGTAACTTGGTTTTGTTTCTTTTTTTCCAGGAACTTTGTTTGGTTACTGCCCTTAAAGACATGACTAGTGTTGTGGACATTAAGACTTCTAGCAGACCAGCAATGATTGGAAGCTTAACAGACGGGTCCACTGAAACTTTTTGGGAGTCTGGAGATGAGGATAAAAATAAAACCAAAAGCATCACAATAAATTGTGTCAAAGGCATAAATGCACGCTATGTATCAGTCCATGTAGACAACTCTCGTGACTTAGGGGTATATATCAGTTTACTATATCTTTCAGTTTTGTTTGTTTTTTTGCCTACTATTGTCACTGTAGTCAGAAAATATAAAATCTTACCATCCTTAAAACTACAAAAGTGACACAGATGAAAAATTATAACTGTTTGCAGTTTAATGTACACACAACCAATTTCAGCAATGGTCACTGCTAAGATAGCTGAGGGTAATCCAAACTCAGAATGCAGTACACTAATTAAATCACACAGGTACCTTGCTTAATACATAACTTTTAATTACAGTTTGACTAAAATTGACCTATTGATAGGTGTATATATTAAAATTGTGCGAAACCACATTAATCCGCAGCGCCACTAGGGATGGGGTGGACTGGGTCTCTTACATCTATTTTGCCCTACCAAACCTAGTCTCCTATGCTAGCTAACTGTCCCTCCTTGTCCCTGCGCTGTGAGTGACTGCCCAACTTCGTCAACTGCTAAGGGAGGGATCCTAATGTTAAACAATGATAGGTTGTGCGCAGTAAGTCCTTAGTACATAGGTAAGTAAGGGACACAAATGTCAATACAAATAATTGTCCACAGATTGTCCCAACTACATAGATAGGTAGGGGACACAAATGTCAATACCAAAAATTGTTCACAAATTGCCCCAACGTGTTTCGTTGGTTACAAGCCAACTCATCAGGGGACTCATCAATTCATAAGTGCCTCATTCTAAAGACACAAAATATCACATTTGATTGCTCACATCCAGGTTGGCAATGGTCGGTTGCCCCAATCCTGGATTTATATTGTATTCAGTACATGGTCATACAAACCCAAACGAGGCTAGAATACATTAACATTAGCTTAATGATAATTCAAACATCAAAAAAGCCGTAAGATATTTAGATCTCCTCCTCACATGTGGGTGGACACACAGTGGAATCGGCCTCCTGCGTGTGGCAGCGGTCTTCTGGTTTTGCACAATTTTAATATATACACCTATCAATAGCAATTTTAGTCAAACTGTTTTATGTGAATATCTAGGACAGTTCGGGTCATGAAAACATGGATTTCTAAATTGTCTGCCACATGAATGCTTAAAGCATAACTATTGTTTAATGCAACACATAAAGTGATCAGTGGTAGACCAGATGACTCCTCTGATTATTAAAATAAAGGGTTTGCAGAGCCCTACTTGGGTCAAGTTCACACTTCAGTTATTTGGTCAGCTATTTTCATCAGTTATTGTGAGCCAAATCCAGTAGTGAAGCCTACTTCAGAGATCAGGTATAATGGAAAGATTACCCACACCTGGTATTGGTTAACAATAACTAATGGAAATAACTGAAGTGTGAACTTGGCTTTAGTGGCTCCCATCAGCCTCTCCTGGAAGATATTCAGACGAGCTAGAAGTTGTAATGATGTCTTCCTATCCTTCCTTCCTCTTACCTATGCTAGAAAAATGAAACTTGGCTTCTGATGGCTTGTAAGGAGACACACTGTGCTGACTGCCTACAGTTACAATGAACTGGCCACTGTTTGTAAAGGAATTGTACTAGTATGAGCCTTTTTATCTTAATATGATTGCTATATGAAATCCATCTCATTGTGACGGTGAAACTAGGAAAGATTATGAGCTGCATGTTAATGTCATTTTTTTTGCATCATTTTTCAGAATAAAGTCACATCAATGACATTTTTGTGTGGCAAGAGCGTGGAAGACCTGTGTAGGGTTAAACAGGTAAATGTCTTTTAGCAGTCTTTTTATTTTATTACTAATTTCTTCTTTAAAAAGAACAAACCAATGGGGTGAGCAAATGCAAAGGGCCTGGGTGTTGTGTGGTAACATTGCCTTTTCTTCCATACTACAAGGCTGACTTAGATTCCAGGCACATTGGATGGGTGACGAGTGAACTGCCTGGTGGGGATAATCACATTCTGAAAATTGAGATGAAAGGCCCTGAGAACACGCTGAGAGTGCGGCAAGTTAAAGTGCTCGGGTGGAAAGATGGGGAATCTATCAAAATAGCCGGTCAAATTTCTGCCAGTGTGGCTCAGCAGAGGAACTGCGAGTCCGAGACCCTGCGGGTGTTCAGACTGATAACTTCACAGGTTTGTGTTCTGAAGAAAACATAATGCTTTTTTTTATACCCTTTTTTAATTGTAAAATCATCTATCTGACATACACAACATTCCCCCCCCCCCCCCCCCCCCCCCCTCCCAATCCCACAGGTATTTGGCAAGTTGATATCTGGAGATGCTGAACCTACGCCTGAGCAAGAGGAAAAAGCTCTCTTGTCCTCACCCGAAGGAGAAGAAAAGGTACGGGGGCTGCTATATTTTTATAGTTAAATGACATGAGAGAAATACACATTTTCTCCAAGTACATCTGTTTTTTGGGTTTTTATTTTCCGGCATAGAGTTCCGTCCTAGGGGCTCTATACTGGAAAAGAACTGATCAGGCATATCCCCATGCATTCTGAATTGAGAGTAATCTGTTCAGGATGCAGCAGGATGTCTTCAGTTCAGTCTTTTTGACTGATCAGGCCAAAGATAGAACCTCAGCATGCTATGGTTTTATCTCCGGCCCAAAAAAACTGAAGACTTGCCTGAATTTTTTTCCATAGGAATATATTAGTGCCGTTCAAAATACCGGAATGCGCAGACCGAAAAAAAAAATTAGAAAAATAAATGCTGGATCCGTTTTTCCGGATGACATCGGAAAGACGGATCCAGCATTTCAATGCGTTTTTCTGACTGACCAGGCATTTTTAAGACTGATCAGGATCCTGATCAGTCTTACAAATGCCATCAGTTGGCATACGTTTTGCCAGTTCCGGCGACTGAATTGCCTGCCGGATCACTCTGCCGCAAGTGTGAAAGTAACCTTAGGGGGTTGTCCATCTTTTTGGACTTCAACTGTCAACCACAGCTTGCTGTACCTGTTGAAAAGATAATACTCAGTTGCTCCCTGCACCTCCATTCTGGCTCTCTGGTCCTTGATTTCCTTCAGCAGTCTTCCAGCCTCCTGTTTGTAAACTTCCAGATGGTGTCATGTGCATCGCTGGCCTCAGCAGCGATGTGGTTCCAAGCAGCACGTTACCCAGTTTTGACATGCTTCTTGGGGACACATCACTGCCGAGACCCAATAATTGGCTGCAGTGGGGCACATGACCCTGTCAGTCCGGATGTTTATGGGACAGGGATTGGACGACCACTGAAGGGTGTCTGGAAGCCAGCACAGAGTGGCAGGGAGCAGGTGAGTATGATTTCTTTTTGCAGGAACAGCAAGCAGAGTTAAAAAAAAATAAAAATAAATACGCATAACCCCTTTTAAGCTTGGGGTAGACAGCGAATGAAATGTTGCACAATTGTTTGCTATTGGTATGACTATACTGCTTAGTCATTATTGGTCAGTAGTTGTCAATCTTATGGCCATGACATCTGAGGAATTATCTGAAAGTCTTTTGCTTGGCATCCGTGAACTACTTTTGCCTAAACCATTGCAATAAATTCAAATGCTTGCACCATGGCTTGAGTGTGTGAGATTTGCCGATGGCTTTTCATTACAACAATAAATGTCTGCCTATACAACTGCTTACATGCCCCCCATCAGCCACTTAAAGAGGCCACAATGCTCCAGCGAGCGTTATGACCTCCTCATAGCATACAAGGCACAGTGCCATGCATTGTATAGTGGTTGTTCTTGGTTTTGAAGCCCAGACCCATTCACTTGAATGGGGCTGAGCAGCACATAAGCCATGTACCCGATGAACGTGATGTCAGTGGCCTAGGGAGTGCCACATTGCTCACCAGTGTCGCAGCTGATCGGTTGGCATTTCGGGAGTCAGACCCACACTGATCTGACATTGATGACCTATCCTGAGTATATGTGATTGATGCTTGTCCTTCAATTTTCGGTTCACAGATTTATTTATTTTTTTAACTAAATGCAATGCCCTTCTGTAGGATGATAGCTGTAGGCTGTCAGGGAATGATGGGAGTTGTAGTTTTGCAACAGCTGGAGGGCCACAGGTTGAGAATGCCTGTCCTATAGCATGTAAAACCTATTTACAAAAATGAGGCAAATAAGAATCTAAAAGTGCAGCATTTTTTCAGTTGGAAGCCATTTTGCTCTCGAACTACATGGTACGAATACCAATAAATTATTCACAAATAGTACAAAAATAACTTCCTATGCAATCATTAAATCATTTAGAAGATAATTACTACCAATTAAACTATCATAGATGCGTATATAAAAAAAAAATACTAATTCAAACGGAAAGGATAATGCATGCAAAGAGAAACACCTCGTGGATACATAATGTAATAGCAGTGAAGAAGAAACAAATCTGAGGCATGTTGAGACAAAATGTCAAAGACCAGAATACAGCAATACAAGCATCCTGCAAAAAAGAAAAAAATCCAACCTTATACAGTGAAGAAAATAAACTTGCCATCAAGTGGCCCTCCACATCACACATTTTGCCAGAAAACTTGTCATATAAGCAAAAGCATGTATCCCTCATAAACAGTAGGCTGCTTATGTTGTGGGGTTGTATTTATGGATTTTAATGGAGTGCCAAAGTAGAACGATTGTTTTAGGTCTTATTTCTCATGAATGACAGCACTGCAGGTATATGCCCAGCTGCCACTACGAGACTGACACTTGAAAAAAGAACCTGTTTTAGTTTAGTCTCTATAGGAGGCAGACACAACCTGCCTTTTTTCTGCAGGTCTTGCTGCTGTTTAACTTTTTTTTTTTCTCTCGGACACTGCAGGTTTCATCCAGCGACAGGCAGGTCTTTATCATGGGTCTCCACTTTTCTAATACCTCCTGTGTGCATGCACATTGGTACCTTGTCGGTCACCCAGCCGTCCCGTCGTCGTCGTCCCCCCCCCTTCCTTTTACTGCGTCCACCAGTGAAATGCTGGTGAAATTTCAGCATTTGTCTCCGGGCCCTTCCCTTCGTCTCTCCCCGGGCACTCCACTCTCTTCGTCTCCTTCTGTACTTTAGTCCCCAGCTTCTGCGTGAACAAGGCCACTGTGATCCCCAGTCTGTCCCCGGGGCCCCTGGAGCTTTTTAGTTAAAAATGTATCTTCCCCTCATGGTCACTTGTCCCAGGGAGCCTTTTGACTCTGCCTGCTCTTTTCTTCACATCTCTGCTCTGTCCCCGACGTCCAGCTATCTCAGGCCTCCAATGGCGCCTCACTTTTGGCTGGGCCTTCTGCTTGAGGCCCAGGCCCCGTTTTTCTTCCCAACTTTTTCCTTGGTGCCTTCTCTGCTTCCATCAGTCCCTGGGAGGTATCTGCTTGCCTTCCAATCTTCTACAAAAGCAGGCTTTCTCTGTAGGAAGGAGTCTTTGCCTGCTTTAAGGTCCAACACCACCTCTGAAGAGCCTTGCATCTCTCCTGCAGCTGCCGCAGCACCTCTTTTGGCAACACAGTATCTGGGTGGTCCAGTAGGGTAGCCCAAGGCGGACTTTTTTTCCCTTCAGGTTCCTTTTTTGGCCTACATGTCCTCTTCTAGGGGAGACTCCCACAAAAAAAAAACATTCGCAAAAAAAATAAAGTATCTTGCACCTAAACCCTCCAGGATGCCTTGGGCCTCTCCATCTTTGAGTTGGTTCCTTAGGAACAGACTCTACTTCCAGAAACAGGTTCCATAAGCGACCCAGAGTTTCTCCTTATAGATCCCACTCTTCCCCAGCATCCTTGGGTCACTCCCAGGGCAGGGCTACAGCTGGCATTCTCACCTCTAAGGTTATCTCCGCTGCTTCGGGTGACACCTGATTTTGAATCTGAGGAGAGCACAAGGCTATCTTCAGCCATGCATGACTTCATCAAGGCATTCAGAGACACTCTCCAAATTTAGGATGATTAGCCCTAGTCATTTCAAAATGAAGCGTATTTTGGCCACACTAGGTGCCCTGCCTTGGTCTTCCCTAACACTGCATATCTTGATGCACTCCTGGCTAAGGGGTGGTGTCATACTGATAGGATGGCTCCCATCTTCTTAAGGTTCAGAAATCCTCTTCCCCTTCTCCATCGAATTTCTAAATGGTCTGTTCCTCCTCAGGTGGATCCACAATTAGCTTGCCTAGCCAAGGCCATCACCCTCCCTTTGGCTGATGCTGCTTCTCACTCTGACCCCCTATAAGATGATTACCTGCCCAAGTCTGCTTTTATTGCAGTTGGCTTGGCTATCCGCCTTGCTTTTGCTGCCTCCTGGGTTTCTAAAGCCTGTATCCTTTGGCCAAAGAGCTTCTAAAGAACTTGCTGCACATCTCTCTCTCTCTCTCTCTCTCTCTCGCTCTCTCTCCTTGTGTCTCAACTGCTCCAAGCTTCCTAGTGCTTCTATTATGTTTCCCTTGAGTCTGCTCATGGAGCAGGCAGGGCAACAACCAATTATGTGGCAATTTGCTGTGCGGTATTGCTCTGCTTCTTGGAAGTGGATGCGGCATTTAAAAGTCGCTCGTATATCTCCCCTTCCTGAGCTAAAAGCTTTTCAATAAACGCTTTGAAGAGCTGCTCTCTTACCTCAGAACCATCCCCACTGCCAGTTCTCTTCGGCAGAATGTGCCCAGAGCTTTTGTTTCTTTTAGGACTTTTCATCCCATCAGGACAAAGTGTTCCTATCCATCTTTCAAGGCCAAGCCCTCCTGGCACACCTGCCCTAAGCCTTCCAATCCCCTTCCCACCAAATTCTCTTCTGCATGAAGGTTTTTGCCCACTTGAGTAATTTCCTTGAGTGGGGGGATCGCCTTTTGTCCTTTCTGGCCACCTGGTTCACAAGCGTGGAAAATGCTTGAGTCCTGAAGATGGTGTGGTCAGGATACAAAATAGAATTCCCTGTCCTTCCCTCCAGCAGGTTATTCCTGTAAGCTCCACCTCGGTCCCGTCTTGAGCAGCTGCCTATTTTCATGCCATTCTCTGTGCACACAAGGATTTATTGTACCCTTGCCTCTTTCAGAACATTTTCAGAGGTTCTACCCCAACCTCTTCATGGTTCCCAAGAAGGAGAGCTCTCCCTGCCCGGTTTTAGACCTGAGGACCCTCAATCGTTTGTCCAGGTCTGCCAATTTCGTATTGAATTTCTCAGATAAGTTACATCCCTGGAAAAGGGGACAGTTTCCGTCATCCATCAACATCCGAAACGCCTATTCACGTTCCCATTGTCGAGTCTGTTCAGTGGTTCCTTTGGTTCATGGACGGTTCTTATCATTTTCAGTTCATAGCAAGGTCAGGGCTCCTCAGCCATGTTACCATACCTGGACCATGTCCTGGTGAAGGCTTCATTGGACAATCTTGCTAGCCTTCACATCACCCTGGAAATATTTTCCACGTCTGGGTGGATTGTCAACGACGACAAGTCCTCTTTACCACAGCCAGTGAATGGAATTTCTGGGCATGATCTTCGACACCCAAAGATTGCTGGTGTCCAGTCAGGTGTGTCTCCCCTCTGCAGGCCATATCCTATGCCCATCTGTATGTGCGTGTGAATCATGGGCAGGATGCTTTGCGTCTTAAAAGCCATCCCTTATACACAGTTTCACACTCGCCTCTTGCAGCTGGCAATTCTTGCCCGATGGAACGGATACCCTTCTGCTCTAGATCACCCAATTGTATCCCCCCTTTGAGTCCGCCAGGATCTTCTTTGGTAGCTGACGAATCCTTCCTTCCAGTTCTCTGGCAGGTGATTTGGGGTGGTGGTTTCTGGCTCCTTCCCAGCCCGGGATCTCCCTCTAGATCAAAATTCTTGAGTTCACAGCCATTTTCTGGCTTTCTGTCATTGGACGGTGTTCCTCTGGGGTCGTCCGGTCAGAATTCAGACAGACAACTCTACAGCAGAGGCTTACTTGAACCACCGGGGGGCACCAGAAGTGCAGCAGTGCTGCAAGAAGCTTCCCGCACTCTGCAGTGGGCAGAGAAGAATGTCCCCATCCATTCAGAAGTTCACATACCTGGAATCGACCGCTGGGCAGCTGACCTTCTCTGCCGAAAATCCCGGTCCGGGTGAGTGGTCCCTCCATCCAGAGGTTTTTCTCCAGCTGTGTCATCGTTGGGGTATCCCAGCCATGGACCTCTTCACCTCCTGTCTGAACCACATCCCATGGACCCTGATTTCCTTTCTGTATCTCTTCTCTCCTTTTACACTTATACCTCATATCCTCAAACACCTCAAGCTGGAAGGGATTCGTCTGGGTGACTCGTGACTGGCCCTGCAGGACGGTGTATGTGGATCTGGTTTTTCTGCACACGGATGTTCCTTGGCCTCTACCTCTGGCCACGGACCTCCTTTTTTTCCCATGGACTACTATTCCACCCCATTACCTTGGCTGCGTTTAACAGCATGGTGGTTGAAGCTGCTGTGTCTCAGTGCACTGTGCTTAAGGCTACATGCACATAAACGTATTTTGTTTCCGTGTCCATTACGTTTTGGTTTTTTTTTCGTTTTTTTGCGGCTAGGATGGGTCCGCAAAAAATGCAGACAGCACACCGTGTGCTGTCCGCATCAGTATGTCCGTTCCGTAGCCCCGCAAAAAGAAAAGAACATTTCCTATTCTTGTCCGTTTTAGGCATTGTTACAATGGATCCGCAAAATAAATAAAAACGGATAGCATACGGATGTCATTCTTTTTTTTTTTTTTTTTTTTTTTTTTATTTGCGGATCCGCAATTTGCGGACCGCAAACCACATACAGTCGTGTGCATGTAGCCTAAGGCACATAAGCCCTAGTCTACTCGACTCTACCATCACACTTGGAGGACTTATTTTTCCTGGTGCGAATCCTGTGATTTCTACCCCCTGTTGCTCTGCATTCCCAGGATTCTTTGCTTTCCACAGTCTGGATTTAAACAGGGTTTGGGTATAGCGTTTCTTAAAGGCCATATCTCTGCCTTATCAATTCTATTTCAGAAGACCCTGGCCACCCTCAAGTGAAGACCTTTCTTCAGGGTGTGGCTCACTGTGTCTCCCTTTTCTGCCCTGAATCCCTGTGAAACCCTGGGACCTAAATCTGGTTGTTGATGCTCTTTAGTCTCCTCCCTTTGAACCCTTAAAGGAAGTCTCTTCTTTTTTGTCTGGCCTTTCTTTTTGTAGTTACCTCCCTATTTGCAGGGTTTCTGAAATGAAGGCCCTGTTCTGGAGGTCTCCTTTTCAGATCATCAGGACAAGGTGGTCTTCTGACCTGTCCCTTCGTTTCTTCCCAAGTTGTTCTCCTTTCAAATGAATAAAGACATTGTGCAGCCCTCTTTTTGTCCTAACCACTCTCACCCCCAAGAGTGGTCTCTTCACCATCTCAATGTTGTCTGGGTGATCAGAATTTATCTGGTGCTGACGAAATCACTCATTCAGACTTTTTGTAGTTCCAGAGGACTCGCACAAGGGCCTGAAACCTACCTGGCTAAGGGCCGAAATCCTGTTTCGGGTGACCGCTCATTCTACTCACATGATTGGTGCTTCCTGTGTGGTTCGGCATCGGGCTTCTGCTTCCCAGGTCTGCAAAGCTGCCACCTGGGCCTCTGTCCATACCTTTTTTCAGATTTTACCAGATTCATTCATTGGCATCTGACGATGCCATTTTGGGTTGCAAGGTTCTCCAGTCGGCAGTGCATTAGGTTATTCGCGTGGCTGTCTCCCCGCGTTGGTGACTGCTGTGTCCCCCAATGTCATTCACTAGAAAACTGGATTTTTGTAGTTACCCTAAACTCTTTTTAATTAGATGCATTGGGGGACACAGATCCTTGTCCCCAGGCTGTTGGTTCTTCTCTGGCTTCTGGACATGTTAGTTCTTGTTTTTGTTTAGTTCGCTTCTCTCCTACTGCTTTTGTACGAACAGGTTAGTCCAGTGTCTGGGCAGAGGCTAAAGCCCACCTGGGCGGAGCGAACACTTTTTTTTTTTTTTCTTCTAGTGTTTGCCTTCTAGTGGCAGCTGGGCGTATACCCGCCTTGCTGTGTAGAAACGCATTGTTTGCATGATATAGTCAATTTAGTTAGAAAACTAATGAGCAGTACATTCATCTGTTATATTGTTTTTCCATATGGCCACCACCATATTATGTTAATGTTTTTTATTTTCTAAAACAATATACTGGGCACTCGCGCTATAAGTGGAACCATAAGATAAGGCGATAATATAGTGATAAATCAATTTATTAGTGTACCTTGACGTTAATAATAATAAAATACAATAGACTGTGCTATCTAAAAGTCAAAATGGAATGCATTGGTGTAAATAGAATAGAATATACAATAGACTAAAATTAATAAAATATATGACTCAATTAATAGACAATATTAGTAGGCAATAACAAGGAATTAAATATAAGCTAAAATATTAAATAGCATGAGGTAGTATTGCATGTATGCTATTTAATATTTTAGCTTATATTTAATTCCTTGTTATTGTCTACTAATATTGTCTATTAATTGAGTCATATATTTTATTAATTTTAGTCTATTGTATATTCTATTCTATTTACACCAATGCATTCTATTTTGACTTTTAGATAGCACAGTCTATTGTATTTTGTTATTATTAACGTCAAGGTACACTAATAAATTGATTTATCACTATATTATCGCCTTATCTTATGGTTCCACTTATAGCGCGAGTGCCCAGTATATTGCTTTATATTGTTCATTTGTAAAGGAGGGGCGAATCCTTTGTTACTGAGAGCACCTCCTTCTGTGGTTTCACTCACTCCTGTGCGTCTCATATCAGTTACTAAACAGTTTTTTATTTTCAATTTTTTTTTTAAGGCAACCTCAGATGCTGACCTTAAAGAACACATGGTTGGCATTATCTTCAGCAGAAGTAAACTCACCAACTTACAAAAGCAGGTATATATACTTTACTTTTCATAGAAGTTGGCATATTGTTTTCATTGTCTTTTCCGAGTTGTTTAAATACGTAAAGCAGTGTGTGTAATACCTAGTTATCTTTTTATGATGTTTTACAAGCAGATCTAATATATACCGGTTTATGTATAGGTGGTATAGTATGTAAAGAATTAGAATGTGTCCTGTCAGTAATGGCATATATCATATGGTATTACAGAAGCATTGAGGCATATTTACAAATCTATTGGTGCATGTGTATACAGCATGTCTTTATGCCATCAAATTTATCATCTTGCCTTATTTTGGATAATAAATTTGGTGCATGGCTATATGATTTTGTCTAACTTCATACCTAGTATTGGTGGGCTTGGTTTGAGACATAATTTTAGGCCAGAATTGTGGCACGTCACATTAATAGACCATGCGCCTTTCCAATAAGCCACACCCCGTTGTCGGGCGAGGAGCAGATAGTGTCTCTAAACCTAGTTGTGCCACATTTTGCCATTTATTTATGCCACATTAGTTAATGTGGTCCACTGTGTTCAATAAGCATAGCATTGTTTTGTTTCCCACAAAAACTAACATTAACTCATGTAATTCTGTTTGTAGGTGTGTGCCCACATAGTACAAGCTATCAGAATGGAGGCAACACGTGTGCGTGAAGAGTGGGAGCATGCCATCTCCAGCAAGGAAAATGCAAACTCCCAGCCAAATGATGAAGATGCCTCCTCTGATGCATACTGCTTTGAGCTTCTTTCCATGGTGCTTGCATTAAGTGGATCTAATGTTGGAAGGCAGTATTTGGCTCAACAGCTGACATTACTGCAAGATCTTTTCCATCTTTTGCACACAGCATCTCCAAGAGTGCAGCGACAAGTGAGTGTTTAATTGCTCTCTGGCCCAATTAAGATAACATTTTCCATGTTATGTTTTGCTGTGAGTGGTGTCCTAGGTTGGGATGGTTTGTGTCATCCATACAAATAATCCACTCACCTTTCGTTCATTCAGCGGTTGCACTAAGAATGAAACAAATCTCTGGTGTCTCCGTATACTACACAATTTGGCTTAGTTTGGTTATTTCTAGACATTATACAGTCTTAAGAATGATGGATCCATGAGATCTTATCATGGGTACAGCACATTCCATGAATAGAAAATCCAAAAGTGATGTTCACAAAGCAAGAAATATGGGAGGAGATTAAGTGCCATATAAATTAATCGCATCCTCTGGCAGTCCATGTGCATAGTTTGAATTCTACGCCAGCTCGTTGCTGGCATAGATTTCAGTCACCATTTACACCAGAAAGATGGCATATGATAACATCTGCTAGAGCCAATGCCCCACACCACACCATGCTCCTTTTTTTTTTTTTGTGCCGGGGGTGGCATAAAATGCCTTTTGCGCAAAAAATG
Organism: Bufo bufo; assembly: GCF_905171765.1. Taxonomy (NCBI): domain Eukaryota; kingdom Metazoa; phylum Chordata; class Amphibia; order Anura; family Bufonidae; genus Bufo; species Bufo bufo. The sequence goes on along the minus strand of NC_053391.1, from coordinate 508,832,427 downwards.
TTTGTGCAAATGGCGTTTGGTTTTCTGGCATAAGGGGTTTGATAAATCTCCCCCATGGTTTCATGTCTTGGTACATCGCATACAGTCACTTAACACCTTAGTACTGCATGTGTTTTGGACAGGCAAACTATTAGACCGTGAATCATGTGGTCTAACAGGCAAATGCTGATGGCCCCAGCTGCCATAGCAGAATATCAGTCCCCATAATTGTGTTGTAGTAGGGAAGATGGCTGACAAAGGGATCACTAGCTATTGACTGTGGCACCTAAGGGGTTAACACAATCATGGACCAACTTTAATGGTCTCGATTAAATTCCGAGGCTGTTAGTGACATAACGATGTTCTTCTGGACCAGAACCAGAAAAGGCACCCGAAAGGCCACATGCAGTATTATTTTTTTTTTTAACTATATACCTTCTTTACAAAATGGCATAGTCTATTACACTGTTCTATGCTGCAAAAGAATGTATACAGATGGAGGCGAAAATAATAATCTTATGGTCTCCATCGGGTGAATGGTGGTCAATGTGTACACTCTCGCTTTTCTTGGCGTTTACACCAAAAATTGGCTTAAAATTGTATGTGAACAGAGCCTAACAGGGTATTTATATTTGCTAAAGTAATTTGCACTGTTCTTGGTCTCATTCACAGGTAACCTCATTGCTTCGCCGTGTCTTACCTGAAGTGACTCCATCTCGTCTTGCAAGTATCATAGGAGTAAAGTCACTTCCACCCGCTGACATCAGCGATATCATCCACTCAACCGAGAAAGGAGACTGGAACAAGCTTGGCATCTTGGATATGTTCCTGGGTTGCATTGCTAAGGCACTTACAGTTCAACTGAAGGCTAAGGGGACACCAATTACTGGCACAGCAGGAATGAGTGCTGGGAAAGGGGTCACAACTGTCACATTACCAATGATTTTTAACTCCAGGTACAGTCTAATGCTTTGCCTCCTTCCAGATGCGTTTTTCTTTATCTGGGTGATATTAGAGACCCACCCTAGATGGGTTAGTGAACTGTTTTAATGATCTTGGGACATGGTCTCCTCTAATAACCTACTCAATATTTACATTTGATTAATTCTGTATCTAAGAAAAAAATGTAATCGATGAGAATCATGGGGTTTA
>NC_053391.1:508766631-508831096 GCF_905171765.1 Bufo bufo | reverse complement strand
CCTGGGCGCCCTCCAAGGTTCTTTTCTCCCAGGCTGTGAGCTCTGCGCTGCGATTGGCCAGCGCTACAGCAGAACAAGGGCAGACTCCGCCTACCATAACTTAGTGACTGAAATCTCCGCCTACTATAACTTAGTGACCGAAGATACCGGAGGGCATAGCGGGAGAACGGAGCGGCGCCCAGGTATAATAGTAAGTGCAGTGAGATCCCCGGGCGCCGCTCTCCGTGTCTGTATACTTAGTTCACAATGTCAGGATCAGTAAAAGGTCCTCTTTAAGCTGTCCCCAATGAAGCTCACAATCTAAGTTCCCTATCAGTACGCCTTTGCGGTCTGAAAAATACAGTTGTGTGACTGTACCCTTAGTCGTTGGCCCACGAGCAACATTTATCACTTATCTACAGTATAGTTGATCAATGTGTGATCGCAGGGTGGACAACTGTTGACATATTCCATTACTGAGAACAGGCCTAGGCATGACCACTACTCCATTGATTTCTATGAGACCGCTGACAGTAGCAGTCACTGTCCCATTGGTGAATAGATCACTGGTCACACATGCACACTACAGCACCGTTCAGAGCGGACCTCTGTTCTCATCAACAGTGGTAGTTCCAGCAGTTGAATGCTCAGAGATCAGATGTTTTTTTCACCTACCGTACCTGTCGAGAGCTGAATAATGTTTGTGGTTCAAACCCTATAAAGGTAGAATTCTTGGTGACTGGAAGTCTTCTGTAGACTTCTCTCACTCGCTTCTATGGCTGCAAAATACTGCTGCTGTTTACCTTGTCTTGGCAGAAAAGTCTGAACCTGCCAGTGACATATACCACTGGTCCTTCCATTAATGTCCACCTAAACGTTCACATAAACTTTATTAAATCCTCTTCTTAATGTTCTTCATTTTTGTAATATATATATATATTATATTTTTTTCCTCACAAAATGGACATATATAATTCAGTTGCCTGTAGCATTTTTGAATCTGTACTGATGTGCTGGTAAAGCCTTGCCTGTCACATCGGTACAGGCTTTGAGCAGAGTGGAGTGAGTGCAGACAGGAGCTCACGTAGCACATCGCTCCTGCCTGTGCTTGCTCCACTGTCTGATAGGTGAGGGTCCCAGCCGCTGGAACCCGCACCTATATCGAGAATGGAGCCCTGAAAGCTGTGGAGGGCGCACTGAGCATGCACAGCCTCCCTCCATTCTTTTTCTATGGAGCGTCGAAATAGCCAAGCTCTGGATTGGCTATTTCGTCGGGATGCGGTTGGCCCTCATGTGCGATTCCCATGCGCGGCTCCCTTTCAATTCAGTCCTTCAGCCACCACTTTACGGGGGCTCCGTTCCTGATATAGGTGCAGGGAAATCGGTCCAGGAATGAAGCTGTGCTAATGTATGAGAGCTAGTGAGGGCAGCAGCATCCAGGACATCAGCACATGAGAGAAGTCTGAACTGTTTGCAGGTTCTAAACTACTTAGCAGGAGTCTGATAAAAAAATTAAATACATTTCCAAGTCAAAGGTGTCTGTAACCTTTAAAAGAGTTGTAATGGATTTTAAAGCAAAGCTTCAAGTTTTGCCTGGAATTACTTGGTATGCAGGTTTTTAATCTTTGAAGTGATGCTATAAGTATGTTTTACCTCATCAATAAACTTGGTGTGCTCATATTTGTGTTTGGTTTTCTAGCGTCGTTTTTCAATTCAAAAGCTCCAAGAAATCAAATAATGGCACAGATGTAAATGCAGGTCAAATCCCCCAGCTACTGTATAGGTAAGAACTTTGAAAACAGTCTTGTCAGGAAGATATTTTTTTCGAATAGCAGTTGAGTTAAAATTTCTCTTTCTTATGCTGTGATGGCGACTGTACATGATGAGCTCCTGACATCCGTTTAGTAACTGCTTGTACCACTTAGGCTCCTTTCACATGGGCGAGTTTTCCGCATGGGTGCAATGCGTGAGGTGAACGCATTGCACCCCACACTGAATCCGGACCCATTCACTTCAATGGGGGCCATTCAGCTGAGCTGTGATTTTCCCGCATCACTTATGCATTACGTGGAAATCGCAGCATGTTCTATATTCTGTGTTTTTCATGCAACGCAGGCCCCCATAGAAATGAATGAATCTGCGTGAAAATCGCAAGCATCCGCAAGCAAGTGGTTATAAGGGAAAATAATAGCATTCTTAATACAGAATGCTTATTAAATGTGCCTTGAGGGGTTAAAAAAATATATATATAATTAACTCCCCTCATCCTCTTGTTCGTGCAGCCGGCATCGTCTTCTTTCTTCTTTAAGGACCTGCAAAAGGACCTTTGACGTAATCGCGCTTACCACCACGTCATCAAAGGTCCTTTTGCAGATCCTGAAAGAAGAAGAAGAAAGAAGAAACTGCCAGCTACGCGAACAAGTGGATGAGGTGAGTTTATTTTTTAACCCCTCAAGGCACATTTTAGTAAGCATTCTGTATTAAGAATGCTATTTTCCTTTATAACCAGGGAAAATAATAAAATGAATAGAACACCTAACCCAAACCCGAACTTAAGTGAAGAAGTCAGAGTTCGGGCCTGGCTACCACATTCAGTTTTTTCTCACGCGTGTGCAAAACGCATTGCACTAGCGCAGATAAAAAACTGAACGTCGGAGCGCAATTGCAGTCGAAACTGACTGCAATTGCATGCCTACTCGCATGGGTTTCCGGCAATGCACGCGCAGCTCATCTGGAGCAAATCCGGGATGCCCGTGTGAAAGAGGCCTTATGTTACTTCTACCAAGCTGTAATTGAAGAGATCATGACTGTGGCTGAGGTTCCCTGGGTGAATATTTGTAACTTCAACTTTGCAATTTCACATTTTCTTATTTTCCCACCTGTTATTTATCTCTATTACTTCTAAGATGAATGTTTCTCCCAGGTACAAAAGTTTGGAGCAGGTTTCTATTCTAATTGATAGATGCTGGTATGATTTGTCCCCACTAAAGCATACTGGTAATGATGTATATTTCTGACATGTCTTGTGTGCCATTCATCTTCCAGACTACCTACAAGTGATGGGAGTGCTGCTAAAGGAAAACAGCAAGTCAGTGAACCAGTGCATATCCTGAAGAGATCATTTGCTCGATCCGTTTCAGTGGTATGTCCCCTTCCCTCATATATTTGTTCCAGTAGTCTGCTGTCTATGGCGTTTTTGGTTACAGGAATGTGTGATCAGAAAATGGCCTATTGTTTAAATCACATTTTATGTTAACCATATTTTTAATTTTTTATTTTTTTTCATGTCAATATCTATATTTGAACAAAAAGCATAAAATCCTACAGTTCTCGGAATGGTCACTAAACCTAATAGGCGCCACTTTTTGCTCTGTACAGATCACTTTACCGCAGTTACCTGCTTATCTGTCATTCTAATCCTGCCTGTATTGAAACCACCTATGTGTATATATAAGACAGGATCCACCATTCACAATAGGTGATTGTCATCGTATCTCTTCTTTCCTTGTACAATGACCTTTGCACAGGTCACAGAGCATGCCTAGAAAACTCTCCCATAGAAGTCAATGATGTCCCCTCCGGTCTATTGTGTCTATGAACCATGGGGCTGTCTTAAAGCAATTTTCTTAATGTTTTCTAAATGCTATTAAGAACAGCTCAGGCAAGATGGCTGCCCCCATAATCATGTTCAGGAAATAGAATTAAAATAAACAGCATTCAGTAAATAAAAACAGATTAGAAAAAAAGGACATGTGTTACTATCTGGTTTTTAACTGGCAGATAGCATTTTAAATGAGACACTTCCTTTAACCACTTCCCGACCACCCATTGACTCAAACCGACAGCCCAAGGACGTTTAATCTCTGAATAGACGTTCTGAACGTCCATTCAGAGATGGCAGCTGCACGCTAATCTTGCAGCTGCCGTGCGGGGGGGCCAGCTGTCAGTGACAGCAGGGCACCCCAGAGAAAAAGGCAGGGGACCAGTCCTGGGTGTCCCTGCCTTCTAGATAGTTTCCTGGCCCGTTGATCATGTGATTGCCGGGGCACGGTGAGTGCTGTCTGGTCTTCCATAGACCTCGATCAGCCCTGCACGGAGGCTGTACAGCTTTGTATTCTGCTGTACAGCCTCTCTGGGGGGTGTATTTCCCCTGTAACTGGGGCTACTATGTCAAATCAATAGTAAAAAAAAAAAAGTTAAATGTCCCCAGAGGTCTTGTATGACCTTATTGGGGGACACAAAGTGTAAAATAAAAAATGAAAAAAAGTTTCATATTTAAAAATAAAATAAAAAATTTCCCCCCCAAAATCGTTATTTAAAAAATGGAAGAATAAAAATAAAACCTAGACCTATTTGGTATCATCGTGTCCTCAACGACTGGCTCTCTAATAGTATCATATGATCTACCCCATCAGGTGAACGCCATAAAAAAAAAAAAGTTTTTTGGGAGGTGAGCCAAAAAAAAACATAGTATTAATCAATCAAAAAGTCGTATGTACCCCAAAATGGTAGCAATAAGTCACCTTGTCCCACAAAAAAAAAACAAGCCCTTACACAAGACTATAGCCAGAGAAAGGAAAAAAAATATATATGGCTCTAAGAAAATGGCAACACAAAAACATAATTATTTTTTTTTCCTTTCTAAAAATGTTTTGGTGTAAAATAAAAAAAACTAGACTAGACATATTTCGTATCCTTGAGTCCGTAATGACCGGATCTATAAAAATATTACATGATCTAACCCATTAAGAGAAACGTTGTGAAAAAAAATAGAATAATGACACCAAACAGCTTTTTTTGTGCCTTCACCTCCCAAAAATGAGATAAAAAGCAACCAGAAAGCCAAATGTAGTTTTTATTTGCACCATTTTGGGGTACAGCTTGTCTCGCACAAAATAAGCCCTCATGCAGCTCATTCAACAAAAAATAAAAAAAAGTTATTGCTCTTAAAAACCATGACAGAAAATTCCATGTTAGAAAATTCAGATGCCGCTCCTTCCCATTTGAGCCCTGGCGTATCCACAAATGACAGTTTACGACCACAATTGGGGTGTTACTGTATTCAGGAGAAAGTGGGTAGCATATTTTACTTTAATTCCTGTGAAATACCTAAAGTCTTAACAACATTTCTAAAACCAGTTAATTTAATAGTTTTGAGGGGTGTCATTTCTAAAATGGGGTCATTTATGGGTTGGTTCTATTATGTAAGCCCCACAAAGTGACTTCAGAACTGAATTGGTCCTTAAAAAAAAAGTTGACTTTTCTTAAAGGGTTTCTATCACTTCGTTTCACCTATTTAGCTTTCAGACACTAGCGATCCGCTAGTGTCTGCTTTATCTAACCATCCTAATATAACTGTTTATTGGGCAGCCGTTTAGCTAAAAAAATAACTTATATAGATATGCAAATGAGCCTCTAGGTGCTATGGGGGCGTTATTAGCACCTAGAGGCTCCGTCTACCTTAACAAACTGCCGCCGCCCAGCGCGTCCCTCCAGCCCGCCCATCTCCTCCGGAATGCGATGCTCCTCGTATTCGGCGCATGCGCAGTGAATGTCTGATCGCTTCCCTGCTCAGACATCTCCACTGCGCCTGTTCCTCGGAGCACTATGACGTCATCGGCGCAGGCGCAGTGGAGATGTCTGAGCAGGGAAGCGATCAGACATTCACTGCGCATGCGCAGAACAGAGACGCGCACGGAGAGGATCGCTTCAGCTGGAGATGGGCGGGCTGGAGGGACGCGCTGGGCGGCGGCAGTTTGTTAAGGTAGACGGAGCCTCTAGGTGCTAATGACGCCCCCATAGCACCTAGAGGCTCATTTGCATATCTATATAAGTTATTTTTTTAGCTAAACGGCAGGACAATAAACTCTTATATTAGGATGGTTAGATAAAGCAGACACTAGCGGATCGCTAGTGTCTGAAAGCTAAATAGGTGAAACAAAGTGATAGAAACCCTTTAAAAATTTCAACAATTGCTTCTAAAATTCTGAACCATTTCACTAAACTAAATGATGCCAACATAACTAAAATGATGCCAACATAAAGTAGACATATGGGGAATGTTAATAAATATTTTGCATCTTCACGATCTGTCTTAAAAGCAGAGAGCTTCAAATTTAGAAAACAGTGAATTCTTTCCTATTTTCGTTAACTTTTGGATTTTCTTTATAAATAAAGGTAAAACATATTGACTTCAATGTACCATTAACATGAAGTACAATATGTCATGAGAAAACAATCTCAGAATGGCTTGGATAAGTAAAAGCGTTCCAAAGTTATTACCACATAAAGTGACGCATGTCAGATTTTCAAAATTAGGCCTGGTCAGGAAGGGGGGTAAATGGCCCGGTCTGGAAGTGGTTAAATCAGCTTTTTTTTTATTGTTTTGTACAGGAGTGTTTTGAATCCCTGCTGAGTATTTTGCACTGGAGTTGGACCACGTTGGTATTAGGCGTAGAAGAGCTAAGAGGGTTAAAAGGCTTTCAGTACACGGCAACCCTGCTGGACTTGGAGAGATTGCGTTTTGTTGGGACTTGCTGTCTGCGACTTTTGAGAGTCTACACGTGTGAGATATACCCTATATCAGGTATCAATCTTTTACTAACCTCATTTTTACAATGTTTTATTAAACAGTACCTTTTCATTTTAACAAACTTCTGAAGAGTTGTTAAACAAGGGCCCTTTAGTTTCTGCTCCTAGCGAGCGTTGCACGGGTTTGTAGAAAATCTGTAGACTTTCTATGAATCTGTACAGACCTTGCTGAGCGGAATCAAGAGCTGAGTGGTCAGCAGAGTCGTATTGCACCTTAGTTTTAGCCATTCCACAACTGTTCAAAACTTTTAACACCCATGAACATTTATTTTCAGGGTTAATTTTCGCTGCCAGGAGCGGTAACCCAGAGTCATGCTCGGGGTAACATTGCAGAGTCCCTTCACCTTCTGCCGGCGATGTCCTTCACTTGTGTTCTGCCAGATCTCTACTTTGCGAAAAATCTATACCGGAAGTGACGCGGCCGCACAGGAATCAGCTGGAGACGGGTGCGCACTTAGGGGTATAGAGATTTTGCAGCGCACAATGTTGCATCAGATCTCCCTACCCCTGAGTGCGCACGCACGCACAAATCATCTGTTGCAGTTCATCCTGATTTTGATCTGATGATTTGTGCGCACTCGGGGGTAGGGCGATGTGATGCAACATTTTGCGCTGCAAAATCTCTATACCCCTAAGTGCGCACGCGCGGTGCACGAAGTACTTCTATCACGGCGCTGCAACTATTCTTTCCTAAGCCAGTGGATGTGCACTTGTGCAGCGCCGCGCACACCCTCCTCCAACTGATTCCTGTGCGGCCGCGTCACTTCCGGTATAGACTTTTCGCAAGGTATAGAGATCTGGCAGAACACCGGTCGGCATTTGACTTCCTGGTTCCGTTCCCTGCGAGCAGCAGCTGCGCATGGGAGCGGAACTGGGCGGGAAATTCAAATATAAACCTAAAAAGTGACAAACGCACATAAGATGTTATACATTGTAATCTGAGAGGATTACACTGTATAACCTAAGATCTGACATTTGATGACTGTACAGTGCCCCTTGCCTGCCATTTTATTGTCATGAGCAAGATGGTGGAAAGATGAAGAATTCAGTTTTATCCATGTTAAGTTTTAGAAAGCGAAAGGAGAAAAAGGATGATATAGAAGATAGACATTGTGGGATTCTGGATAGTAAGGTGGTGATGTCTGGACCAGAGAGGTAGATTTGTGTGTCATTAGCATAAGGCCTCAAGCACACGACCGTTTTTTTTTTTTTTGCGGTCATCAAAATGAATTTCCGTTGTAACGTGACTGTTTTTTCTTCCGTGGGTCTTCCTTGATTTTTGGAGGATCCACGGACATGAAAAATGAAACAAAAAAACTAAGTCAAGTTTGCATTGAAAATGATAGGAAAAACGGACACGGATCACGGACGCGGATGACTATCTTGTGTGCATCCGTGATTTTTCACGGACCCATTGACTTGAATGGGTCCGTGAACCATTGTCCGTGAAAAAAATAGGACCGGTCATATTTTTTTCACGGACTGGAAAAATGGATCACGGACGCTGAAGCCAAACAATGCATTTTCCGATTTTTTCCACGGACCCATTGAAAGTCAATGGGTCCGAAAAAAAAAACGGAACAACGGCCGCGGAGGCACACAACGGTCGTGTGCATGAGGCCTAAGAGTGATACTGAAAGCCATGGGACTCTGAGATGTCCCAGGCCAAAAGTGTAGATAGAGAAGAGCAGGGGTCCTAGGACAGAGCCTTGCGGGACACCAACAGAGAGGGAATGAGACGAGGAGGTGGTGTGAGAGTGGCAGACTCTAAACGTCCGGTCTGGGAGGTATGATGTGATCCAGGAGAGGGCCAGGTCAGTGATGCCAAGAGATGAGAGTTTGCAACAGAAGGTAGTGGTCACAATGTTGAAAGCAGAGGACAGGTGAAGGAGTATGATGAGTTTTTATAAGGGAAAACAGTCTATTAATTCATTTTTTTCTAATTATTTTTTACGATTAATCGAGTAATCTAATCATTTACTGCAGCCCTAATTTATTATTATAATAATAATATTATTAATTTTTTATTTTTTTAAGCCACAACTAAACCAGTCATAGACGAAACAACCAAACTGGCTGAATGCATCGGAAAGACAAGGACATTGCTAAGGAAAATCCTTTCGGAAGGTGTGGATAACTGTATGATGAAACTGGACAATGATCCCCAAGGTTATCTGAGTCAGCCATTAAGCCTTCTGGAAGCTGTTCTTCAGGAGTGTCATAACACCTTCACCGCCTGCTTCCATTCCTTTTACCCCACACCAGCACTCCAGTGGGCATGTCTCTGCGATTTACTGAACTGCTTGGATCAGGTACAAATATTGTGACCTTCTGATTAGATAATACACTGCAATAGTACTGTATCACATTGTATTATATATGTTACTGTAAAAATTTATGTAATGCCTATTTGGTCTTGTCAAAGGCAGGGCCAGGCCTAATGGTCATTTCTAGGCCTCTGGCTGCCATAACCAACCACTTGACACCTTGCAGTTGCACTGTTCAGGGTGGGGGTGATTTGTGTGAGAGAGAAGTATCCCCCTTCCTCTCTGTAGCCATTAAGATGCTGCGGTCAGTATTGACTGCAGCATCTAAGGGGTTAAACTGCTGGGACTGGAGTTAAGTCCAACCCCGGCAATGAAAGAGCTAGCTGCCAGCTGTATAATGTAGCTTTGTGTCAACTACCAACGTAATAGGAAGACGCAAGGTGGGAAGGGTTTAGAGAAATGGATTAAAACCTATCCTGATGCCCAAATGATATCGCATAGTATTGTTTCCTCTGAGCACATGCTTTGTTACATTGTTGTCTTGGTCACTCATTTGTTCACTTTTTTTTAAAGGACATCCAGGAAGCAAATTTCAAGACCTCAAGCAGTCGCCTGCTAGCTGCAGTTATGTCAGCTCTCTGCCACACTTCTGTGAAGCTTACTTCAATTTTTCCCATTGCTTATGATGGTGAAGTTCTGCTACGTTCCATGATCAAGCAGGTCAGCACAGAAAATGACACTGCACTGGCACATCGCTTTCCTCTGCTGGTATCCTGCATGGAAAAGCTAAGTCAGGTCTGGGAAGATTATTTTAAATGTATGTTATCTATGTATGTTCTCGTTTTGTAGAAGGCATGAATGAATTATGCATAAGTGAAACAAAGTTTTCAGCATTTAGAACTTTTAGCATGGAAACTAGGCATGCTTTTATTTTATTTTTTCCCTTTTTCACTTGAATGGCACTGAGCTGCACGTAGGCCACGTGACTGCTGTACAGTGACCTCACTGGCCTGGGAAGAGACCTAATCGCACACAGAGTGGTGCAGCCTCTCTGAATAGCTGATTGGCAGTGGTCCTGTGAGTCGGTTTCCTGATGATCTAATATTGATGATCATCAATATCAAATTCTTGGATAACCCATTTATGGCTACTTTCACACTAGCGTTCGGGGCTCCGCTTGTGAGTTCCGTTTGAAGGCTCTCACAAGTGGCCCCGAACGGATCTGTCCAGCCCTAATGCATTCTGAGTGGATGCGGATCCACTGAGAATGCATCAGTCTGCCAGCGTTCAGCCTCCGCTCAGCGAGCGGACACCTGAACGTGCGGAGGCAAACGGATCCGTCCAGACTTACAATGTAAGTCAATGGGGACGGATCCGTTTGAAGTTGACACAATATGGCTCAATTTTCAAACGGATCCGTCCCCCATTGACTTTCAATGTAAAGGCAAAACGGATCAGTTTGCATTATCATGAACAAAAAAAAATTTAAAAAAATTATTTTAATTTTTTTGTTCATGGTAATGCAAACTGATCCGTTCTGAACGGATCTAAGCGTTTGCATTATAAGTACGGATCAGTCTGTGCAGATACCAGACGGATCCGCACCTAACGCAGGTGTGAAAGTAGCCTATATTGGTTATATATGATGAGCTATGCATTGTCCTGGTGTGCAAATTCCCTGACAAATCAAGCATTTGTGTAACTTTTTAGTAAGATATTGTATGCTTTGTGTTACCCAGAGTGAAGAAAATGTTTCTGGAATGACCAGCTTTCGGGAAGTTCTGGAGAAGATGCTGGTTATTGTCGTTCTACCTGTAAGGAACAGCTTACGCAGGGAGAATGAGCTCTTCTCATCACACCTGGTTTCTAACACTTGTGGTCTTCTGGCCAGCATAGTCAGTGAATTAACAGCATCCGCCCTTGGATCTGAGGTATTACTTACAGTTTAATCCTGTACACATTTTATATTGGTACAGAATAAAGCCTATTGAGGCAGATTTAATAATCCTGCGTAGCCTGAAGATATGCCAGATTTATCGGTGGTGCACACTGTATAATACATTTTGTGCATCCTGATGGTAGTCCTACACTTATGCCACTTATTATCTATTTGCACCAACATTTTGGAGCAAAGTGGGCAGTTTTGGCACGCTTTACGTCATTTTAAGCAGTGACACTCCCACTATGTTACACCCCTTTTCTAGAGAGGAGCAAAGAGCATCCAAGCACATAGCAAATGTGATGCAAGGCATATATGCCAGCTATTAAGCATAAATTGAGCCAAAATGGTGGTGCCTTTAGCTTTGTAAATCTTTCCCATTATTTGAGCAATCGTTTACATCACCAACTCTGGGTTCTTAAGTAAGTTATTCCCCCCTGTCACATATTAGCAGACTTTGAAACTATGTAAAAGAAACTCTGAAGGCTTTAACTGCTAAACCTGCTAAATTCCCATCATTCCAGCGCCTCCAATGCAGTGTTCACTTGTATTTGTGTGTCTGCTGCAGTGATAACATACTGAAATACCCACTTGATGGCTGCAGTCAATCACTGACATTAGCTATATGGTGCTGAGAACAGTGGTTGGCTACAGCTGTCACATGTGGAAGTCTGGCCTTCTCATCTCTGCTGCACAGTAAAGACCGGCAGAGGTTGGCAGCTCTGGCATGACATAGTATTTCTGCACCCAGTTTATTTTTTATTTTTCCTGATCTCTGAAAACCACCTTAAAGTTTTTGGGGTTTTTTTGGACTATAAGACGATTCTTGACTAAAAAGTACTGCAAAGATTTGTATGTGTTCAGCACAGCTGTGTGTATAATGTGTGTACTGCACTGCTGTGTGTATAATGTGTGTACCGCACTGCTGTGTGTAGATTATACATACTGTGTGTATAATGTGTGTACTGCACTGCTGTGTGTAGATTATACAGACTCTATGTGTGTTCCGCACTGCTGTGTGTAGATTATACATACTGTGTATAATGTGTGTACTGCACTGCTGTGTGTAGATTATACAGACTGTATGTGTATAATGTGTGTACCGCACTGCTGTGTGTAGTTTATACAGACTGTGTATAATGTGTGTACCGCACTGCTATGTGTAGATTATACAGACTGTATGTGTATAATGTGTGTACCGCACTGCTGTGTGTAGATTATACAGACTGTATGTGTATGTGTGTACTGCACTGCTGTGTGTAGATTATACAGACTGTATGTGTATAATGTGTGTACCGCACTGCTGTGTGTAGATTATACAGACTGTGTGTGTATAATGTGTGTACTGCACTGCTGTGTAGATTATACATACTGTACGTGTACAATGTGTGTACTGCACTGCTGTGTGTAGATTATACAGATTGTGTATGTGTGTACTGCACTGCTGTGTGTAGATTATACAGACTGTGTGTATGTGTGTACTGCACTGCTGTGTGTAGATTATACAGATTGTGTATGTGTGTACTGCACTGCTGTGTGTAGATTATACAGACTGTATGTGTATAATGTGTGTACCGCACTGCTGTGTGTAGATTATACAGACTGTATGTGTATAATGTGTGTACCGCACTGCTGTGTGTAGATTATACAGACTGTGTGTGTATAATGTGTGTACTGCACTGCTGTGTGTAGATTATACAGACTGTATGTGTATAATGTGTGTACCGCACTGCTGTGTGTAGATTATACAGACTGTGTGTGTGTATAATGTGTGTACCGCACTGCTGTGTGTAGATTATACAGACTGTATGTGTATAATGTGTGTACTGCACTGCTGTGTGTAAATTATACAGACTGTATGTGTATAATGTGTGTACCGCACTGCTGTGTGTAGATTATACAGACTGTATGTGTATAATGTGTGTACCGCACTGCTGTGTGTAGATTATACAGACTGTATGTGTATAATGTGTGTACTGCACTGCTGTGTGTAGATTATACAGACTGTATGTGTATAATGTGTGTACTGCACTGCTGTGTGTAGATTATACAGACTGTATGTGTATAATGTGTGTACTGCACTCCTGTGTGTAGATTATACAGACTGTGTGTGTATAATGTGTGTACTGCACTGCTGTGTGTAGATTATACAGACTGTATGTGTATAATGTGTGTACCGCACTGCTGTGTGTAGATTATACAGACTGTGTGTGTGTATAATGTGTGTACCGCACTGCTGCGTGTAGATTATACAGACTGTATGTGTATAATGTGTGTACCGCACTGCTGTGTGTAGATTATACAGACTGTATGTGTATAATGTGTGTACTGCACTGCTGTGTGTAGATTATACAGACTGTATGTGTATAATGTGTGTACCGCACTGCTGTGTGTAGATTATACAGACTGTGTGTGTGTATAATGTGTGTACCGCACTGCTGTGTGTAGATTATACAGACTGTATGTGTATAATGTGTGTACTGCACTGCTGTGTGTAGATTATACAGACTGTGTGTGTGTATAATGTGTGTACCGCACTGCTGCGTGTAGATTATACAGACTGTATGTGTATAATGTGTGTACTGCACTGCTGTGTGTAGATTATACAGACTGTATGTGTATAATGTGTGTACCGCACTGCTGTGTGTAGATTATACATACTGTATGTGTATAATGTGTGTACCGCACTGCTGTGTGTAGATTATACAGACTGTGTGTGTATAATGTGTGTACTGCACTGCTGTGTAGATTATACATACTGTACGTGTACAATGTGTGTACTGCACTGCTGTGTGTAGATTATACAGATTGTGTATGTGTGTACTGCACTGCTGTGTGTAGATTATACAGACTGTGTGTATGTGTGTACTGCACTGCTGTGTGTAGATTATACAGACTGTGTGTATGTGTGTACTGCACTGCTGTGTGTAGATTATACAGACTGTGTGTATGTGTGTACTGCACTGCTGTGTGTAGATTATACAGATTGTGTATGTGTGTACTGCACTGCTGCGTGTAGATTATACAGACTGTATGTGTATAATGTGTGTACTGCACTGCTGTGTGTAGATTATACAGACTGTATGTGTACCGCACTGCTGCGTGTAGATTATACACATAGCAGTGCGGTACACAGATTATACACACACAATATGTATAATCTGTGCTGCATTGCTTGTTTGTGTATGTTTACAACAGAGCTGTATGTTTGTTGTCTCTGTTGTAGTGTGTGCCTTATAGTCCAAAAATGATACATTTAAGTATTCTTTGAAACTAAGCAGAAATGTGATGCCTGTAATCTACATTTTTCTTTCTTGTTCAGGTTGATGGATTAAACTCCCTGCACTCTGTGAAGTCCACCCCTAATCGCTTCACCAAGACTAGCCAGGGCCGGAGCTGGAACACAGGGAATGGCTCACCAGATGCCATCTGCTTCTCAGTGGATAAACTTGGTGTGGTGGTTGTTGGCTTCTGTGTGTATGGTGGAGGGGGGATCCATGAGTATGAGCTGGAGGTTTTAGTAGATGATGTGAGTATTTTTTGAGAAGCTGCAAAGATTAAAGGGGTGTTCTGGTAACTTCAGGATAGGGGATAACTAACTCTTTTGTGGGCATCTGACCACTGGGACCCCCACTGATCAGATGGTTATCCCCCAGGGGAAAATGGATAACTTGAAGTTACTATTCCTTTAAAGGAGTATTACAGTATTTAATGATTCAGTGTCGCTTAGTTTGCTTAAGGTGGATTTACACAGGACAGTCGTCGGGGCTCATTCCTGATAATCTGCTGGTGTAAAGGAGCTGCAGAACGCTCATTCACAGGGTAAAATTATCATTTATGCAGACACCAAAATCATTGTTTCTGGGCAGCAGATCGCTGTTCACACATCTGCTGCCAAGAAACAATCTATCTTGAAGCCATCGCTCGTCCCCATACAATGGATGTGATTGCTGCGTGTAATTGCTGCTCTTTCCTTCATTGACGAGTAGGCCGTCGTCGGGAAGGAACGATCCCTTCCCAATAATTAGAGGAAGAACAAGCACATGAATGCTACTTATTTGCTTGCACAACACTTAAATCATTGCTGAGAATGAGTGACTAGGTGATCACTCAAAATGCCTGACTTTTAGCCATGTGATGGTTATTTTTGCCCAGCTTGAAAGCTAATGTCCTTACTAACTTATTTTCATCATAAAATATATATATATATATATATATATATATATATATATATATATATATATATATATATATATAAAATTATATTTTATTTTATTTTTTTATTTTTATTTTTTTTAGGACAAGTTAGTTTACACTTATTAAAGCATTTATATGGTTATTTTGTGTCCCCATACTAGGCCATGTCTAGGCCATGTGGCACCACTTCCCTGCTGGCACTTCAAAATGGAGTGAACAGTCATATGTTGGATGTTCCAGCATCTGAGGCTTATTTAATCTCTGCTTTACTCCTTTCTAATTGTGGGCTAACCTTTTTATGGTTTTGCTTATAGCAATACGGAGGACCAATAACATAAACTAAAGAAAAAGGGTATGTCATGGTAATGGTTCTGGCCAAAGAAGTTGTGCCCTTGCCATCATTATTATACAGCCGCCACTCTCGCTTTGGCAGCTAGGGTCTGAGAACTCGGATCCTGACCACTTGCTACATCAATGGAAAAATTTAAAGCTATAGCTCTTGAATAGCGGAGATGATAAATGGAAATAAAAGGCGATGGGCTTCAGAAGTTAAAGAACATGGTGTTTGCCAGTTGTTTCTATTATAATTTTTTCTTTTTGATACCGGTGTATGCTTTCCTGTATGAATTTCTGTGGAAGCACGACTTAATCTGTGATCATACATTTTCTTTTTTCCCCCCCAGAGTGACCACTCCGGTGATGCCGGACACTCTCATAGGTGGACATCATTAGAGCTTGTAAAAGGCACTTACACAACTGACGATTCTCCCAGTGATATTGCTGAAATTAGGCTCGATAAAGCTGTGCCCTTGAAGGTACAAAAATAGGCAGTCACATATCGCAAAATTACAGTGCAATGTTTTTTTTTTTTTTTTTTAGCAAAGCTGAAGATTTTATACTTTTGTTCTACAGGAAAACATGAAATATGCCGTGCGCCTGAGAAATTATGGCAGCCGCACAGCTAATGGGGATGGAGGAATAACCACCGTTCAGTGTCCAGATGGTGTGACGTTTACTTTCAGTTCCTGCAGTTTGAGCAGCAATGGTACAAACCAAACCAGAGGGCAGATCCCACAAGTTTTATACTACAGGTTTGTTATTGCTTTTATACTATTGATTTGCTTGTACCCCATCATTTCCTGGAAACAAGATCATTTCGCAGTACTTACCTCTGTTTGCTATTACTTTTTATTTTTGCATTTGCGCCTTATAGGAGTGAGTACGATGGAGACCTTCAGTCTCAGCTAATGAGTAAAGCCAATGAAGAAGACAAAAACTGCAGCCGGGCACTTTCCGTGGTAAATGCTGTAACGAGAGCTGCTAAGGACCTGTTACACAGAGCACTTGCTGTTGATGGTGAGTTGTTCCCAATTTTGCTGGTTGTAAAGGGGTTGTCCTGTTTCTGCCATTGGTGACCTATCCTCAGGATAGGTCACCAATACTACATCACCATAGTTCTGATTCCCGGCACCCCTGCAGATCAGTTGTTTGAAGAGACCCCATACAAGCCCTGCATTCTCTTCACTGTTTACCTGCTAGCTATTGACATTGCAGTGCAATTACAGCTCCTCTGTCTCATTCACTTGAATGGGACGAAGTGTGCCAACAATGGCTCCTTCCAATTCAAGTGACTGAGATGGAGGAGATGTAATTGCACCTGCCTGCCACTGCAGTGTTCAGTCTCTTCAAAGAGCTGGTTGGCGGGGGTGTCGTGAGGCAGACCGTGATGACCTATTATGAGGATAGGTCATTAATTTCAAACTGGACAATTGTTTCAGTTGAGTGTATCACATTATAAGGCTATTTTGTAATGATAGTCAATGGTGGATTTTTGTGCAACTGTCGTGTTGCAGTCGCAGTGACCCCATTGACTGTTACAGAAAAGTACCGTGACACATGTCACCGTATAGCCTTAGCCTAGTAGTCATCCATGCATCATATGTCTTGAATGTCATTTCATATTAAAGAGGACCTTTCACTAGATTAAAAAAATCTAAACGAAGTATACAGACATGGAGAGCGGCGCCCAGTGATCTCCCTGCACTTACTATTATCCCTGGGCGCCGCTCCGTTCTCCCGGTATAGCCTCCGGTGTCTTCACATGATAGGCTCCACCCAGTGGAACCTGCCGGCGTCTCATTCTCCCATGCTGTAGCGCTGGCCAATCGCAGCGCTCAGGTCATAGCCTGAGAGAGAAAAAAGCCTCTCAGGCTATGAGCTGAGCGCTGCGATTGGCCAGAGCTACAGCATAGGAGAAAGACGACGGCAGGTGAAGAGAACGGAGCGGCGCCCAGGGATAATAGTAAGTGCAGGGAGATCCCTGGGCGCCGCTCTACATGTCTGTATAGTTAGTTTAGATTTTTTAATCTAGTGAAAGTCCTCTTTAAGTGTAGTAATGGATATGTTCAAAGTGATATGATATTCTCATGTATGATGGATTGTCAATTTTCTTTTCTAGTTGATGACATTCCAGAACTGCTTAGTTCTTCCAGTCTATTTTCTATGCTGCTTCCACTTCTGGTAGCTCATATTGGACCAGTTGCAGCTGCAATTCCAAAGGTATGAACACATTTTTTGTGTGTGTGGAATCATTAGAGTACGAATTGTGAGCAGGTTCTGCAATCTGAAGACTGTTTGGAGAAGTATTTTAGTTTTGGAGTCATACTATTGGATCACAATTATGTTACCTTCTATTATAGGCTGCTGTGGAGGTTTTTGGCCTTGTGCAACAATTACTACCATCCGTTGCAGTTTTAAACCAGAAATATGCACCTCCGCTCTTCAACCCAAATCAGTCCACGGACAGTACAACTGGTAATCAGCCAGAGCAGCTCTCTGCATGTACTACCTCCAGTCACTACGCTGTGGTGGAAAGCGAACATCCCTACAAAGCAGCCAGTGTAATGCAATACAAGGTATGGTTTTCTATAGGCCGTTTAAAGAAGGAAATCTTAAATAAGAAAGACGTAGGACAGGTCTGTGTGGCCAACTTACAATCCTAGACAGGTCTTATTGAGTGTTTTTTTGAATCAATGTGTTTTTATTGACTTTTAGACATATTACTGATCAACAATGGACAGTTATAGAGTCAGCGCTTCACATAGCCACATTGGCAGCGCCCACTGAACCGTATTGCGGTACATCATTGCATAATCATAAAACAAACAAATAATAAATAATAATAATGAACAACAAAGAGTTCTCAGTACATCCATGGGGTAAACGTGTACATATGAAATGCCTTATACATCAGGTCTAGATTGAACAAGCAGACAAAGCAAGGTCAGTCAGAGGATTGCAATGCAAGCGGGGAAGAGCTCCATGAAATCCATTCTCTCTCAAACGCTGCGAATGAGCAACCAGCCCTCGCCCACATCTTCTCGTGTATGTAGGTGGAGTTAAGTTTGCGGGTGATATCTGTTAAGCTAGGGATAGTTTGGGTTTTCCAGTTTTGGGTGATAGCCAATTTGGTAGATAGGAAGAGATGTCCCAGCACCACCCTGACGCCACATGGCATTTTATTCAAATCAATGTAAAGGAGGGCTAGTTCAGGAGTCGGCGGGAGCTGGCTACCCAATAGATCCGAAGCCAGGGAGAAAGTGGATCCCCAAATACCCTGCAGCAATGGACAAGACCAAAGAATATGATATAATGTGCCTCTCTGGCCACAACCCCTCCAGCAAAGGTGGGAGGATCCTGGGAAGATATGGCATAGGCGGTCAGGGGTGTAATACCATCTCAACGTTGTTTTCATTAGAGATTCATAATGTAAAGTGCATCTAAGGTTTTTGGAGATAAAGGCAAATGCTGAGGACCACTGCTCATCTGAAAACGATAGTCCCAGGTCTTTTTCCCAGGAGTGCAGAGGGGATGTTTTAGTAGTCTTATTGAAGTTTTGTGATTAGAGGAGTGAGCTCATTTGGACCCATAATAAAGAGTCTTCACCCACTGACCACAAGTGAATGAAACCTCTAGCATATGCCGCTGTGCTAGTTTGGGTGATTGTTCGGAAATGGTGATGGATCAGTAAACATGCATTTATATATTTCAGGTGTCTTTCCCAGAGTGTGTTAGATGGATATCAGTGGAGTTTGATCCACAGTGTGGCACAGCGCAGTCTGAAGATGTTTTGCGCCTCATGATCCCAGGGCGAAATGCTCAGATCTCAGGTTTTGGACCAAAGTTTCCTGTTCATGAAAGCCTTAATTCCTGGGTTGAACTAAAGAAATTTTCTGGCTCCTCTGGGTGGCCGACTGCTGTTTTAATATTGCCAGGTAAATTTATTGTTGTTCATATCAATGAAAAGCTTTGATTCTGCTATGAGCTATGGTTCTGCGTATAACAAGAGATACAGCAGCTTATAAAGTGATCGCACAGGATATGCCAAGAGGGTGCAATGCAAGTTTACTACTGCTCTTCATTGTGTTTTCCAGCAACACAGTGCCCCAGCCACCCACTGGGCAAAGCACTTCAGTATGGCCCCATTCAAGTGACTTGGGCTGCCTGCAGTTTACTGCACAGATGACCGGCCATAGTGCTGTGAAATGCAGAATGCTAAATCAGCAATGCAGCCCCTTAATTTTCAGGGTTTGTGGGTTTCTCATAGGTTACCGAACATAAAATTTTATGTAATTAACCGTAACGATATGCCTTATCTTTATAAGATGGAAATGACCCTTTAACGCTGTGAGCTGCAAGGTTTCATTGCTTGCTTTGTATTACTGTGCAGAAGCATGAACTGCACGTGACTGCTGAAGGCAGTGATTGGCTGCAGTGGTCACATGCTTGTGGGGTGTTTTGTGGCCGTTTCCTGCTTTCGTCTTAGCGATCATGTGGTTGCTGGGGTCAAATTGATGATAAAAAATGTCACCCAAGAATCTTGTATGAACACAAAGTAAAAACAATGCCGAAGCGAAGAGGATGAAGACGGGGTGAGTATGTCAGGATTTGTTTAAGCATTCCCCTTCCGTTACACTGGGGGTTTTCTGTCGGAGTTTTCCTCATCTTTATTCTTCTGCAACAGGTCAGATACTACCGTCTTCAATAGCGGAGTCTTTGTGCTGTCGCTAGATGCTGCATGCAACAAGCCATGCGTACTTTGGTGGTGCTCTAGACCACTTTATTACCACCTTGCTTTATCACCAGATGTCATGTTTGACAAGCCCACTATATATTGGCGTCAGTATTACTCCTTTTCAAGGGCAAAGTAATTGAACGGTCATTAGATACTGTTTCTGAAAGGCCTATCCAATTTCACGTGCATGGACCCCTATAGTTGGGGTAACTGAACTGCTGATGGTTCTATCCAGCTCCGATGGGCCCTGGGCAAGCTCATTACTCCCTTCTCTCCGTGGAGTATTTGTACTGTTGCTATAAATCTTGATAATGTCGGGCGCCACGCAGTCACATACTACTCGGGCAGTCGTGTGCCAGGCATCTGTATTAGCCCCATAACAGGTGAGGTAATTACTTTCGCTTGCTGCATGTTTGCCTGTGGTCTGTATAGAACTTCAAACGCCGCAGTTCATTAGAATTGTAAATATATGTTGTAAAACTCAGAATCTACTGTTTAACACGATTTTCGATATATATTTTTTCAGGAAATGAGGCTTTGTTCTCTCTTGAAACTGCATCGGACTATGTTAAAGATGAAAAGGCCTGTTTTTACGGCTTCAAGTGTTTTGCTATTGGATATGAATTTAGTCCAGGAACTGATGAGGTCAGTTTGTCTTCATTTCTTTAGCATTGTTTGTAAATATCTGGAATATTGCTTCAAAGTTATCAAAATTTCGGATGTTATTAAAAGGGGGTGTCCCAGAAATCTGCTGCAGGTCAATGTGTCCTACAGCTCCCTGCACAGCGATGGCTGGGGTTAAAGGGGTTATCCGAGTTAACTTAATTTCTCTCTATGGCTTTATTTCCCCTATACATTAGTTTTCCTAAATAACTTGCAGTACCTATCTTGTGCCGTTTCTCTGCTACACTAAACAGTCATGTGACTGCCCACGTCATCAGCTGTGACGTTCCGTTTACATGGAGCTCTCTGCTTGTCGGAGTGACTAAGCCATGTAAACGGAACGTCATCAGCCTTGGCCACGCCCCCACCTCTCTGGATTACAGTCCGTGCGGCTGTGAGTTGATCGCGCATGCGCGATCCTCACTTGTGCCACGGCTACCTCAAAGTTCCTCCCTGCGGCTAATAGGTGATCGCATATGCGCGATCATCAGGCCAGGCAAAACCAGCAATAGCTTGGGGCCCCGAACTGGTTGGGGCCCCGAGCTGGCTAAGCAGAGTAAAAGTCAGAAGATCCAATGGTATAAAATATTCTATCCCCCAGGCGTTCCCAGGGTGACGGGGACGCTTGCCTGGTTAGAATATACCATCGGATCTGAGTTTTTCGAGCTCAGTGAGATCGTAAAAAAACTCAAATCCGATGGTATATTCTAACCCCCAAGCGTTCCCATGGTGACAGGGACGCTTGCCTGGGGGTTAGAATATACAGGGCGCTGTAGTGAGCTCTTTACTTGCATTCTTAGCTCTGTACTCCGGTAATAGCAGAGCAGGCAGTTCGGGGGGCGGCGCTCACTCACTGTCACTGACGTCACGCGCCTGCTCCTCCCACTAGGCGGAGCAGGCGCGTGACGTCAGTGAATGAACGCTGCCTGCTGTTGTTACCGGAGCTCAGCCAAAGTAAGAGTCAGAGACTCAGAGATTTCAAAATAATAAGAAAATAGCTCTGCATTGAGAAATGAAGTGACTGATTAGTACTGCTGCTGTGAGCGTCGGGGAGGGGGATCTGTGGATGGCACTGTAGGGGGATCTGTGGTCTGTGGATGGCAGGCAGTGCCATCCACAGATCCCCCTACAGTGCCATCCACAGATCCCCCCTCCCCTAAACAGTGCCATCCACACAGATCTCCCCCCTAAACAGTGCCATCCACAGATCCCCTCCCACAAATATTCATGAGGGAGAGATGAGTCATTGTTGTTACTGCTGCATGTAAACACAGCAATAACAGAACCTAGAAAAGGTGTAAAGATCGTTGTTTTTTTAAAAAAATCAAGCTTGACTAATGTATATGTATATCCTGATTAATTTTGTTAGGTTTTATTTTTTTTCCCATAACTCGGATAACCCCTTTAATCTTTTGAAGGAGCAGCCATGCTTTACTAGGGCCATGGCTCTTCCATTCTGAGGGTCCTTAGAGTGGATGGAATGGTTTTTCACTGCATATTATTGGATATAATGTTCACCATAATTCAGTTGATGTTGAGATAATTATTCTTTTTCTTTTTAGGGGATCATTCAGCTGGAGAAGGAGTTGGCCAACCTGGGAGGCATATGCGCCGCTGCCTTAATGAAAAAAGATCTTGCTCTCCCAATTGGTAAGATAAACACAATAGCCTGACAACGTGCCTGAAGGTTTTAAAAATACAACTATTAAATGGGTTTTCCAGGCAACATGATTTATATTAAAGCTACATATCATATTGTGAAAAAAGTGTGCCTCATGGATCCCCCGCTGCTCCCGTTCTAACAGTTCCCGGTCCTCTGCCCCTCTCTAGCTTCACTGTGACAAATGTAGCTGTTATTGGAGGGTTTTTTTTCTTCTTTTTTAATAGCATAATGAACAATTAAGCTATTATTTTTTTTTTTTCCAAGGAAAACCCCTTTAATTTATTGGATGCTTTTTAAAAGGGTTTTGAAGCAACATCAGCGGAGATGCTGGGTGTCAGACCCCCCACCGATCAAATATGGATGACCTATGCTGAGGATAGGTCTTCATTATATATTGCTGCACAAACCCTTTAACGAACTAAAATAGTAGATGCAGTGCACCCACTGTACAGAACCTCTGCTGCCCTGTTTGCCACTTTGGTTGCCCCGTGGAAGTAAAGTGCCAGCGATGCTATAGGCTCTCCTGCAATCAGCAGTGATGCTAAAGCAGAGTTTGAGGTTCTCTGCTCTAATTGGCTCTATGCCTGCTGTACATTCCTACATGTAAGGTGCCCCTCTTGTGCCAGGGGCATTGTGGGTCACAGATTTTACTACTGAATTGGATGAACCACAATACCATATTCCGTGAAGTCCCTTTTGACAAATTACAGGCTGTCAGCTCAAAAGGAGACCTCACATAACCGGAAGCAGGGTCACGTGATCGTCAGAACAGAGGCCAGACTGAAAATAGTCTTCTGCGTTGTCGGCAAATACATTGCTCTTTTTAGCCGACAGGACAACCCCTTTAACTGTGGGTCGCGTAAAACCTGCCTGCTGTGATTTTTTGATTAATTTTTTTAATTTGTCCAAACCAAAACTAAATGGTGTCATGGTCACTGGTTGTTACACTTGCGACTCTGGGTCCAGGGTTCCACTCCAATCAAGAACAACGTCTGCCTCGAGTTGAAAGTCCATTTTGGATGCGTTTACTCCTTTTGTACCAAAGAAGTGATTTTAATTGCTTCTTATAAAAATGGCCTGGTCATGTGTTTGACATTGAGAATTATGACTGGGATCTCCAGGGAGTGATGGGAGTGATGACAACCGGCGTACAATGCTGCGGAATGTGTTGGCGTTATATAAAGAGCAGGAATTAGGCCTCATGCACACAGCCATTTTTTGTGGATTGCACGCAGACCCATATTAGGCTACTTTCACACTTGCATTTTGTGCGCGTCTGTCATGGATGGATCCGTTCAGATAATACAACCTGCCTAATCTGCATCCATTCAGAACGGATCCGTTTGTATGATCTTAAACATAGCCAAGACGGATCCGTCTTGAACACCATTGAAAGTCAATGGATCTGTCCCCATTGACTTACATTGTGTGCCAGGACGGACATTTTGGCTCAGTTTATTCAGACGGACACCAAAACGCTGCAGGCAGCGTTTTGGTGTCCGTCTCCAAAGCGGAATGGAGACAGATCTGATGCATTCTGAGCGGATCCTTCTCCATTCAGAATGCATTAGAATGCAAGCTGATCCGTTTTGGACCGCTTGTGAGAGCCCTGAACAGATCTCGCAAACGGAAAGCCAAAACGCGAGTGTAGACTTATCTGTGTGCTGTCCATATCTGGGCGGCTGTTCTGCGATTTATAGAACATGTCCTATTCTTAACCATTTTACAGACCAGAATAGCCGGTTCTAGCCGACAAATGTGGCATGCACACCCAGTCTGCGGTTTGTATACTGCAAAATGGATATGAATGTGTGCATTTTGGCATTTTCCCATAGAAAGGACACTTGCATGACTTTTCTGGACCCATTTTCCTGTTTTCTTTAGAAATAAAGCTGTTCATATAACAAACCAAGGATATGTTTTTGTTGCTGAAATAAAGAACAGTTTTGCAGAATATTTGATTCCACTTGCACCACGCTCTGGATGAAAAGTGATGAATGCTGATGCTTTTGTGTCTCCTCTCCAAGATATGAGTAAAGTTTAGCACAGATGCTCTATCTTTGTACATTAATACATATAACTTATTTTTCTGAAATAGGGAGTGAATTGGAGGAAGACCTAGAAATTGTTGAAGAGGCAGCCTTGCAGGTAAAATACTGTATATTATAACCAACGTACAGACGGTTTTTGCTTTGTAATTTAAGTTCCGTATCTGGAGAAGTAGGCTAATTCCATATTCAACAGAAAAAAAGATATTTTATTCTTTAGTATTCAAAATATTTTAAAATGGCAATAGAATTCACATCAATAATATCTTGTTTCTGAAGTTGAAAATCTGTACATCTCAAAGATGAAGTGGTAGATGGGCAGATTGAGTATAAATATACTGTTCATTGAAATCCTTCCTCATTTTTGATCGTCTTGTTCATAAGAAGATGGGACAACCTGCTTTGGTGCTGGCTGTTAAGCCTTAGGGTGGTGTCACATGTGGCATTTTGTGGCAGTTTTTCATTCAGGTTTTTTTTTTTGCCAAAGTTTAAAGTGGGTTGGAAGGAAATGTGAAATTCTTCTAAATGCTGGATTCACCACTGATTTTGGCACAAAAATCCTGTGTGAGACACACCACCGTTATAGTGCTATATTTCTCAAATTAGGTGTGCAAAACGCATTCTGGGATTCTGGGCAAGGGCCTTGCTCTGTCACATTCTCCAACCATTCTGGAGGCCTTAGAGGGAAATCTACCACTGCAAATACAAAGCAATGAGCAGTCCTTTTTAGAAGACTTCATCACATGTGTGCCTGGATCAAGTGGTGGAAGACTGGCAAGGTACTGCTACAAGTTTGTTTCTATTTCTTTAAATCTTGACTGGTGATTCACTTCAGTCTCATCTACTTCTATTAACTATTATTTGCATCATTAGGTGGCTTCAACCAGACTCCTATGCTGACCCACAGAAGACTTCATTAATTCTTAATAAAGATGATATCCGATGTGGTTGGCCCACTACCATAACAGTACAAACAAAAGATCAATATGGGGATGTTGTTCATGTCCCAAATATGAAGGTATGTTGAATGTAAAACCTTTCTTTCCACATTATGAGGGAGTTATTGGCAATACATTTCTTCATTGAACTGGTTTTCAATGTTGAAATATAACTTTAAAGGGAATGTCACTTCAGCAAATAGCATTTATTATGTAGAGGAAGTTAATACAAGACACTTACTAATGTATTGTGATTGTCCATATTGCCTCCTTTCCATTACATTATACACTGCTCGTTTCCATGGTTATGACCACCCTGCAATCCATCAGTGGTAGTTGTGCTTGCATTCTATAGGAAAAAACACAAGCCTATGTGTGGTCCCAGCCACCGATGCTGGATTACAGGCCAATCGTATATTGCAATGAAAAATTTAATCCATCCAGCAAAGGAGGTAATATGAACAATACATTAGTTAGTGCCTGGTATTAATGTTCTCTACATGATAAATGCCATTTGCTTAAAAAGAACCTGTCACCTCCCAAAACCATCCCAAGCCGCCAGCAGTACCTGCGCGTAGCTTCAATTCACAGTAACCACGCCCCTTCCCCGCCCCTTTGCTTTGACTGACAGACGGCTGTTCGGCAAAGGCAGCCAAACTCTCGTGCATAAGCGCTGTCAGTCACAGCGAAGGGGCGGGGAAAGGGGCGTGGTTACCGTGACTTGAAGCAAGGAGGCCGCTGCCTACGTGACTTCAAGCATGTGCGGACAAGCGCGCCGGGCAGGGGGTAAAACAAAGTTTTCAGTACTTTTGCTGCATCTGCCTTCAGGAAGAAAGGCATCATCAGAAACACGCTGCTGGCTACTCTCAGGTACTGCTGGCGGCTTGGGATGGTTTTGGGTGGTGACAGGTTCCCTTTAAGCGAGACAACCCCCTTTAAGTAAATATTAATTAGTCTGAAAGTGGTACAGTTGCAGCAGCTCTAAGTATTCTAACAAAAATTTTCAGTTTTTTATGATGTGGAAAATGAATTTCTGATTCTGTTAGACTTGATACTTTTGGGTTTTGCTAAATAAAACGTGTAATTAAAAAGTGATAGAAAAGAGAAGCAAATGATTTACAGTGTGAAGTTTTTGTATAGACTTTAACTGTGAATATGTCATTCAGGAGAGGCGTTTCACATCACTGCCTTTCTATCTGCGCCCTGTCTACTTTAGGTGGAAGTGAAAGCTGTCCCTGTGTCACAGAAGAAGACTTCCCTGCAGCAAGAGCAAATAAAAAAACTTCCCCGGATACCAGGCAGCCCATCGTCTTCTGCATCCTCTGTCACGGATATGACTTTTGGTGGCCTTGCATCGCCTAAGCTTGATGCTTCCTATGAACCCATGATTGTGAAGGAAGCACGTTACATTGCAATCACAATGATGAAGGTATGGATATTGTTTGAAATCTCTTTTTATTGATCAAATAAACAAAGATCATCACATAATGTAAGTGTAATATAGCGTGCATCACATCACAGTCACCGTTAGATATACAGCATCAAAGGCAATGCCTAACAATACAAGCTAGGATGTGACCACCGCTAGTCTAGAGCTAAATGGCCCTTAAAGCGATCGATCTTACAGTGCAATTATACACAATATAACAACAGTTACATGTCAATAATGGGAGGGGAAGAACAAGGCCCAAACATTGTGTCAACCCTAAGTATTATGTAAATCGCTCATTACGGTAATGGATGCAAGACTGTTCATATTATCTATAATATGGTACAAACATATATTGAGTGTATGTCATCTCAAATCTTATTCAGAGTCCCATTGCTGGGAGTTGAGAAGATCTGACCTATATTTTAACCAAGGTTGCCATAACTGCAAAAATCTGTCTCTGCTGTGATATGTCCAACCTATCAATTCCTCCATTTGGCACATCTAGTGGACCCTTTCACGCCACATCCCTAGTGATAGTGGATCGGTTGATCTCCACTTTACTGGGATCAAAAGTTTTGCGGCCATGAGTAACTGCGTGGCTAAGTTGTTTTTCCCCGGACGAAAGTCTGGAGTAGGTAGCCAAAGCAAGATCAGCTGGGCTGAGAGTTTCAGGGTCATTGTGCAAATTATATTAATAGCAGACTCAATACCTTCCCAGTAGGGTCTGATGACCGGGCAGGACCACCAGATGTGTGACAGGGAGCCAGTGGCGGTAGAACATCTCCAGCAAATATCTGTGGAAAGTATCCTGATTTTAAAAATGTACTCGGGCGTTCTATACCACCGCAGCGCAGTCTTAACTGAGTTCTCCTGAATTTTTATACACTTAGAGAAGCCATGCGAAGATTTTTGAATCCACTTAATATCAGCTTCATCAAACTTAAGTTGGAGCTCTTTTTCCCACTCTGCTACCCATGGTGGCACATTAGAGTCCCTTGCGCATAGAATCTGTCTATAAATGAGCGTGGTACATTTATGGGGTAGACTAGGTAGTAAAACATAATTCTCCAACCACGTCGGATCAGGGGTTGGGATGAACTTAGAGGCCAGAAACTGTCTACAGATACTCTCAAAATCATTTCTCTGGATGAAATCTTTGTCAGGGGCTGGGTCACCTGAGAGGGCAGTGTAGAAGTCAGATGAGGTTTGGAACCTTTTCATGTCTCCTATTTTATGATGTGAAAGTGCTAGCCATATATCTGATGGAGACTTAATTTGTGGGAACATGAGTGTAGGGATAACTGAAATAGGAGCCAGTGGGGATATCTTACCCTGGGCCGAGGCTAAAGCCATAGCCTTATGACATATATTGAGCATTCCCTTGGTTAGCTCACTCTCTACCTTGGGTCCCTCCCCTGTCCTCCCAGGTGTCCATAATCTGTGAAAAGATTCCTTACCCAACAGGGCCAATTCTAAATCAATATACATACAGTTCGTTTCTTGTCTGGTCAATTTAAGCCATCTCTCCAAACTGATAGCCCGTATATAGGTCGATAGATCAGGCAACGAGATACCCCCATTTTTCCTTCTACGAGAAAGAAGGCGAAAGGACATTCTAGGGCGGCCCTTATCCCATAAGTATTTGCTCATGGTAGATTGCAATTTATTAATGAAGTTAGCTGGTATTGAGTTGGGGAGGGCTCTTAAGGTGTACATAATCAACGGCAGAATATAAGTGGTGAGGACATTTTTCCTGCCTAGCCAGGTCAGGAAAGGAGAGCTGCTCTTAGTGAGAACAGAGGTGACCTTGGCAAGCAGTGGGGGAAAGTTAAGTCTGAACAACAGCTTGGGATCCATCGGTATCATTACTCCTAAATATTTTATTGCTTGAGTAGGCCATTTGAATGGTGTGAGGGCTTTGACTTTATTACGCAAAGCGGTCGAAAGGGAAACTCCCAGGGCCTCCGACTTATCAAGATTAATCTTGAAATTTGATATAACCCCAAAGGAATCGAAAATCTGCATTACCTCCGGTAGAGCCTCTTCAGGATTAGTCATCAAAAGCAGCAAATCATCCTCGAAGGCGGCCATCTTGTGGGTGTAATTGCTTATTTTCACTCCTTTAATCAGGGGGGATTGTCGGAACTTAAGAAGAAGCGTCTCTAGGGTGAGCACAAATAAAGTAGGGGACAAAGAGCATCCCTGCCGCGTGCCATTTCTAATTTGGAAGGCGTTCGATAGGGTGCCGTTAACTAGTACTCTCGCAGATGGTGCAGAGTATAAAGTATAAATAGCCCCAATGAAGTTTCCCGGGAAACCAAAGGCATCTAATACCTTACTCATATAGGCCCAGCTGACCCTATCGAACGCCTTCTCCGCATCCGTGCCTAGTAGTACAAGAGGGGATCTAAATTTGATGGAGTGAGTGATCGCATGAATTACTCTACTGACATTGTCTACCCTCCCTACCTGCAACAAATCCCACCTGTTCTTCGCCCACAAGCCCAGAAAGCAGCCCAGCTATCCTGCTATTAAGCAATTTGGCCCACCACTTCAAATCAGTATTCAATAATGAGATCGGCCTATAACTGCCGCATGTCTCCTTATCCTTTCCTTCTTTGTGAATGATCGTTATATGTGCCTCCTGGGCTTGTGGGGTCAAGGAACCACCCGTGAGGAGGAGATTGCATGTATCAACAAAGTGCGGGATTAAAATATCTTTATACTTTTTATAATAAGAGATTGGGAACCCATCAGGCCCGGGGCTTTTACCTGTAGGGATAGACATTAGGACCTTACCCACTTCTTCTATTGTAAATGGCTGCAGCAGCCGATGTGTATCGTCTGTTGAGAGTTTCGGAATGTTGATGGATTTGAGAAAATCCGACGTGCGCTCCTCAATTTGTTGAGCATTAAGGGGTACTGGGAGGCTATACAGATTCGAATAAAAGGAGCAAAACTCCTGGGCAATCGCTGGGGTGTTGATAAGTCGGGGGCCCGAGGCTGACTTAATAGCCTGGATAAAGGACCTATTCCTTTGGCCCTTAATTAGGCTGGATACCAACTTGGAACCTCTATTACCGTGGAGATATTGCTTAAAGCGCAGCGTCTTCAAGGCCCCTGCTGCTCTAATGTTCAAAAGGTCAGTGATCTTATGTCTTAAGCACTTAAGTGACAACAAGACCTCATCCGTCCTAGTTTTTTTATGAAGGGTTTCAAGTGTGGAGATTTGCTGTAATAGGGAATCTAGTTGTTTTTGCCTACGCTTTTTGGCGCTGGATCCCAAGCTGATGAGCTCCCCTCTGACTACAACTTTATGGGCTTCCCAAAGTGATGTCCCATTAGCGAGGTTCCCAGTATTTTCTTGAAAATAATTTTTGAGACATATCTCAACTGCCTTCCTATGGGACTCTTCTTCCAGGAGCGTCTCATTCAATCTCCAGACCCAGGACCTCGGAGGCAGGGCGCTGATCCTCACCCCCACACTCACAGGCGCATGGTCAGAAATGACTATGTTCCCCATCTTTGCCTCAGAAACCGAGGACAGCAGATGGTTAGCAACAAAAATATAATCCAGGCGCTGATATGAATTATGCGCCTGTGAGTGGAAGGTGTAATCCTTTTCCTCAGGATGGAGGAGGCGCCAGACGTCCGAGACCCCCAAGTCTCTGAGAGCAATAAGTAATCTCCTCAGCTGCCTTCTTGAGATAGGGCGGCCTATGGAGGTCGAGTCTCAGAGGATCAAGCGTGAGATTAAGGTCTCCCCCTATGATGATGTATCCTTCTCTGAACGCTTTAAGAGTCTCTAGGGTGTGTAGCAGCCAAGTGATCTGTCCACTATTAGGAGCGTACAAATTCACTAAAGTGTATTTAGTGTTAGCTATTTTACCTTTTAAAAATAAAAAGCGACCATCAGGGTCAGCTAACTTGGCTTCTAAAGAAAATGGGACCTTCTGACCTAGGGCAATAGAAACACCTCTAGCAGCTGAGGAGTAGGATGCATGATGCCAAACCGCAAAATGTTTATTAACTCTTTTGGGGATATGTAAATGCCTAAAATGGGTCTCTTGCAGGAAGACTAAATCTGCACCTTCTTTCCGGAGCATATGATAGATCTGACTCCTTTTCTGTGGGGTGTTCATACCATTTACATTGAGAGACAATACCTTTTAGATCAGTCATTAAAAACCAAAGTTAACCTGAGCAGAAGGTCTAAATGACCAGGAGAGGGCGACACAGGGCAACAAATGGAACAAAAAATACATGAACAAAACATCTGATGAAAAGGGTAACGGGGCAGTTACTAAGTAAGTAATAACTACCTGAGGGGTTATAAACCCCGACTGGGGGGAAATTAGTGTGTAAACACCCTTGAGCCAGGCCTCACACACTAAGCCCAATAAAGAGAACATAGGACAGCAGGCATATACAGACATTCTACAATATAAGGACACTGTATTTTTACCAGTCTCACTAAGTTATTGCACAGTGTCAGCATCATAGGAGCAAATGGAGACAGGGCAAAAGAGCTCTTCGGACTATCAGCCGTGAGCGACCAGACATTAAACATTGCATTACCTATGACGGCCTGTTAATGGAGCACATAATGAGACAGGATATGAAGGCAAGGGAAGGGGGAAAAGAGTTATGAGGGAGAAAGCGGGAGAGGTTAGGATTGAACAGACATAAAATAAGGAAAGTGGGCTGAAAAGGCAAACAATAGTGACACTGAGGGATCAATCAGACAGTCAAGATAGAACCTGAATCCTACAAGGCTGAAGCATAGTGATCTCAAAGATCCCTTTTATGGCGAGTTCTGGAATCTCAATTCAGACACGTCCTGAAGGGTTAAGGAAATCTTTTCTTCGGAGATTTCTTCTTTTGCGCCAGGCGCCATTCCTCTGCCTGCGGTAGGTTTGGAAGGTCTAATGTCGGGTTGCACGGGAGCCATGACTGAATGTCCAGAGCTTCTGATCCCAATGCCTCCCATATAGGCAGCAAATCCTCCGGGAGTCTTACTGTATATTGCTTCCCTCCTATGGCGGTGCTGAGGCCAAAAGGGAACAGCCATCTTACTGGTAGTTTCTTTTCTCTTAGGAGCGCGGTCAAAGGGCGCAAGTTCCTGCGCTTGGCTAGTGTGCTCGCCGCCAGATCCTGGAATAATTGCACTTTATGACCGTCCAAAGAGGGGTCTCCTTTCTCCCTTGACGCTTTCAGGAGAGCTGCAGTATCTAGAAAGTTCATTAGAGCACAAACAACGTCTCTGGGCGGCTCACCCACCGCCGGCTTGGGCCTAAGAGCTCTGTGTGCCCTTTCTATAACGATGGCGGCAGCTCGTTCTTCACCCACGAGGGATGCAAACAGGGAACGCACTGCATCGGTCAAATCTTCAGCCTGAACCGCTTCAGGTATTCCCCTCAAACGTACATTTTTCCTCCGCCCTCTGTTTTCCTGGTCCTCCAGGTTCAGGAAAGCAGTATTGATCATCTTAGACATCGTCGTCAAGTGATTGTGAATTCCCGCTTCTCGCTGGACTAACAGGTCCTGGCTTTCTTCCAGGCTTTCTACCCTGTGGCCGAGCTGTTGGAATTCGGCCTTAATGTCTGATAGCTCCTTCATGACCGGGCTAAGAGCCTGCGTCAGCGACTGCTGAAGGAAGCTTTGAGTTAGGGGCAGGGAGTCCGGCTTACCTCTGCTGTAAACTTCAGCGTCTGAGCTGTCGGCTCCCTCCCGTTCAGAGAAGTTTCGCGCCTCTCGCGCCATCTTGCCTCCATCAGGGTGCGATGTGGATCGCCTGTTGAGAAACTTGTTCAGGTCTCCCTGGGTCTTTTTAGCCTTTGCAGTGGCCCCTGAGGCACCCTCTTTGTCTCTGAGGGTTTTCCCCATCTTTAGGACCCGTGTCCGCTGATTAAATCGATTAAAGCTGGGCTAGCTGTGTGGAGCTCTGGTGAAGTCGACCTACACCATGGCTTGCTGGCTCCGCCCCCCCAAGGTATGGATATTGGATGAGCCATGCTTCTAGAGGACCTGTCCACGTTGACGTGACTTTTTTAGTAAATACTTTTATTCCCCATTAAATTCTGGAGCATCTCTTCTTTTAACTGTGTTCTGCTGTCCCTCTGGTATTCTTGCTAGAAACTTAGGAGTAAACTGACAACCACATGTTACCTGTTGAGTCTCTGCACAGTCTGACAATGTACAGGCAGAGCAGTCCGTATCAGACTGTGTAGGGACACGTTCCTTTTGACCAGGGCAATTGTAACACCAAGTTGTCAATGTGAATAAAGACTTATAACATGATGTTTGTTATGGTGTACAATAAGTGACTACATGTCCCAACAATAGCATGAATATCGGTATCTACACAAAGAAAAAGTGTAAAAGATCTGAACAGAATACTGACTTGTGTGAAAGTGCCTAACTGTACATGTTTAAGGAATATCTTTTTTTTTCTATATTTCAGGCTTATGAAAGTTACTCATTTGAAGAACTTCGCTATGCCTCACCAATGCCCAAAAGGTAGGCATCTGGCAAATAACCCCTCTCACTCCTTTTCTGCAGTTAGAAATATAATATTGAATCCAGCATGGCATCCATGCAAAAAAAATAAAAGTACACGTTACATGGTCTGCTGAATCCACGCCTGACATAGATCTGTAGGGCCTGGAGCCTATAAAGGTTTATTACAAGTTCACGAAGCCTATACATGTGCAGTACAGAATATTGAGTTTAGATGTTCTCATTCTAGTTACCGGTACTTGTTAAAATTGAAATGTGTGAGTCTTGATTACTGACAAAAAATGTGTGCCTCAGGGTTGCCTTTTTATTGTGACCACATAAATTGGATAACCCCATGCTGTCTGATGTAAAGTAACAATTTCAGTATTTTTTTATTGCATTATATTTTCTGGGCTTTAAAGGGAATGGGTCAGCTGCACTGTGCTGCCCTCATTGAGGGCATAGTGTACTGACAGACCCGCTGAATTCAGGGGTCCGTCCCTTCTGTGATGGCATTCAGTACTTTTATAGTAGTGACCTGCCGAAGCCACAGGAAAGAAACCCAGCAATATACACAGAGATGTTATCTATGATTGCAGTTCTGCTTGTGATAGTAGTGAGATGACTACTGGAAAGTGATCTGTACAGAACAGGAATTGTCCGCTTATCATTTAGTGGCCAGTGTGGAAACGTCAGGATTTTATAAAAAAAAATTAAATATACAGTGGCATGAAAAATGTAAAAACATGGCAATGCTTTAAAATGTTTAATGTAAAAAAGTTGATTCAAACAATAGATAATTTTTGAATGCCACTACAGTCAATCGGTGGTCTGAGCGGCCATGTGATGTACATGCTAGCTTCACCGCTGAGACCAGTGATTGGCTGCACTGGTCACATGGATGTAGGGCACCATTGGTGATCACCGGAGCGACAGATTTTTATTAGCTGAAATGTTTTTTATTTCCTGCATCTAGCGTTTTGTTTTTTCAATGCACCGTTGCTGCTATTCTACACATTATGTTTTGGTGTAAATGCTTTCTATAATGTGTGACTTATTTCCTTCTTAATAGGCCAAGTGAAAATATGTTAATTAGAGTCAACAATGATGGTACCTATTGTGCAAACTGGACTCCTGGTGCCGTCGGCCTTTATACGATACATGTTACCATAGATGGAATAGAGATTGGTAATGTACTATCTCTTATACATTAGTTAGTGCTTGGTATTAATGTTCTCTACATGACATTTCAGATTAGTTTGTTCATTCCATCAGACAAAAATGGAGAAGGTCTCACACAAACATGTCCGACAAATCTTCAATTTATACAGGTGTCTGGATATTTTTCAGACACAATAAAGTCCAAATGACTCCATCGTCACACTTTACCATTTGATCTCTGACCTTATGTCGAACAAAATGGAGGGGTGGATAATTGCTGTCCCTCAAGCAGGGAGATCTAGTACTGGCTCCAGCGGTTCATGTGATGCTGTGCTGAGGCATAGTGGGATTGATAGCATATCACAAAGAAAGCAAAAGCAGAGTGAAATCTAAAATTCAAGATGGTGTCCGATCAGACGAAAACAGGAGGGGAGGGAGCTCAGTATACCTAAAAAAGTTTAGAACTTGATAGATAATCAGTTGGGGTGCAATGATATAAAGTTGTTACCGCTGAAGGTAGTCTTCCAAGTTTCAATAACTGTATAAGGCCCCTTTCACACGAGCGAGTATTCCGCGCAGGTGCAATGCGTGATGCGAACGCATTGCGCTCGCATGTATTCCGGACCCATTCATTTTAATGGGGCTGTGTACGTGTGCGTTGGTTTTCACGCATCACTTCTGCGTTGCGTGAAAATCGAAGCATGTTCTATATTCTGCGATTTTTCACACAAGCTGGCCCCATGGAAGTGTATGAAGCTGCATGAAAATCGCATCCGCAAGCAAATGCGATGCGTTTTTCACGGATGGTTGCTAAGAGATGTTTGTATACATTCAGTTTTTTATCACGCGTGTGCAAAATGCATTAAATTGCATTGCACCCGCGCAATAACTGAACGCGATCGCAGACCAGACTGAATGAACTTGTTTGCGAAATCGCAAATTTTTCACTGGACGCATTCGCAACGCATCCAGACCTAATCCGCTCACTCTCGTCTGCAAGGGTCCTAACCATGGCATTCATTACAGCCAATTTTTTTTTGTCAAGTGACCACTGTACTCCAAAGGATAACTGTACAAAAAGTTGCAGTTAGGCTCTAGCCTTAAAGGGGTTGGTCAATTTGCAGTGTAATTGGTCAAAATGCCATATACAGTCATGTATGTGCCATACAAGCATACATAACTGTATGCTGTCTCCCAGCTGTCCTAATAGAGGCTCCAGTTGCCCCGGTGTAAGTGAGCTAAACATACATACCTGTCATTCTCCGCTCTGTGTGCAAGATGGCGGCAACTGCTTCCTCTAGCTGCTCCTGGGTGCCTTCTATTCTGAACAGATGCTGAATGGTAAATGGACATGTCTGCATGTGCAAATAGAGGCAGCAGAATCCCCTGTATCTGCACGTGTCCATTTGCTGTTCAGCATCTGCGCAGCATAGAAGTTACCCATCAGCAGCCAGAGAAAGAGGTGACCTCCGTCTTGCAGCCTATGGAGGATGGTAGATGGGTATGTTTACATTACCGGGCAGCTGGGGGACAGCATACAGTCATGCATTCTTGTATCAAGCATACATGCCCAGTTACATTGGAAATTGTACGACCCCTTTAAGCTTTTCAGGAAGCCGTGAAGGGGTTTTCTGCTTTCCACTGAAATTTTAGAAATCCTACACACTGTTGTGTTATGGCAACAGAAGTACTAAAACTCTTCAGGGATGACCTTAATCCGCACTGTGCCCATGGGTAAGGCATGTAAAGAAAGCACTGTATCCGAAGCTTCCCAGTATGTCTGCGTCATCTTCTACCCAGCAACCAGAAGTGGCCATGCAGTTACAGATAGAGGATAATTCTGCAGCTTGTATCTGCGCCTGCGCTAAACATCTTCAGCATCTGCGCAGTAGAGGATGCAGCCACCGCCATGTTGAATAGTTGTGGACACAGAGGTTTACTACACATGTGCAGCAGGGCACTTCACTGTGCAGACAAAAGTAACTCCTAAAGCTTTTCAGTGTTTCTTAGGCCATGACACATTGCTGTATGACATTTTTGAAATTTTAGTATTTTACTGGCATTTTATATGCTAATTGTAAGCATGTTTTATGTTTCTTATACAGATGCAGGTCTAGAAGTCAAAGTAAAAGACCCACCAAAAGGAATGATACCACCTGGGACACAATTGGTAAAACCAAAAGCAGAGCCTCAACCTAACAAGGTAGAATGTTTCTGTGCTTTAACAGGGTTTTCCGGGCAATATTTGATCGATGGGGGTCCAACCACTCGGCGCCCCCTCTCCCCTGCCGATCAGCTGTATGAATAGAAGGCATGCGCACCGTGTCTGCTATGTAGACAGAGATAGGAAACGGCGCACACCTTCTCTTCATACAGTTGATTGGCGTGGGTGCCAGGTGACCCCTGCTGATCTGATATTAATCACATATCCTGATGATAGGTCATTAATATGAAAAGCCTGGATAACACCTTTTAAGCTTGGCTAACCCAGTTCTATGTTAACTCTGATGTTTGAATAATTAACTTGGAAATATTCTTTTTTGCTACGGTAGTCCATTTTTACAGAGCATTGTTTACTGGAGCCACTGTTTTATTAGTATAAGAAAATGCTGCCACGCGACCAAGTTCTCTCTCTCAAGTTCATATTTTCCCACTGAGATTCTATCATTTGCCCAGGATAAATTTTAAAAAGGAAAAGATGAAAAAAGAATGCTGATTATTGAACGTCAAGTTATTTTTTGTTTCAGGATAATATTTTGTATTTATTTGTTTTAGTTTTTTTTATTAACAGTAACTATTCATTATCAAAAATGCAGCTTTTTTCTGAAAGATTTGACATAAAAGATATCCTGTACTTAAAACAAACCACAGTAGGAATTGGATTTTTATTTTTGTTTCTTTCAAAAACAGCCTAAATGCTGTGCGCCATGTGTTTCATCTCTTGTTTGTGGCATGTTTCAAACAAAATGTCTTCTCGATGTATGCTGCTTAGTGTTTGGGAACCATAACAAATCCTGTTGATGTTTAGTTAGGGGTACCTGGTAGTGTTCAGAGGTTGTCCTTCAAATAGGTCCTCAATATTGGATCGGTGAGGGTCTGACTTATGGCACCCCCAGCCAATCAGCTACTGCGCATAGTCAAGTGCTGTAGCTTCCTCCTCGTCCTGGAATGTCATGTCTTTTGGTCACCTGGCCTTTCTTTAGCTCAATACCATTTAAAAGGGTGATCAATATCTGATTGGTGGGGTACGACACCTGGGCACCCTACCAATGAGTTATGTGAGAAGACATCAGTGCTTGTAGGCACTGTTATATAGATTATGGTTTCTATTCTGTGTGTTGTAATATCGTCACCCACTGTGCTGGGTGTGATGTCCTCCTTTTTGGGGTTATCAAAGTGCCCACCCACTTCTGTGAGTGCCGCTGCAATCTCCCTGGTTACCAAGCACAGTGCCGTACATTGTATAGCGGCTGTGCTTAGTATCCATTCACTTTAATAGATGCTGAGCTGCTCTTAGGCCCCGTGAGCAATGCACATGTCCTCACTGGCCTAGGTAAAACCGAAAAGGGCGCGGGGCTCACAGGAGTGCCGGTGCCTTCTCAAACAGCTGATCGGCAGGGGTGCCCACCCTTTACATACTGATGACCTATGCAGAGGATAGGTAATCAGTATTAAAATCTCAGAAAACCCCTTTAAGTGAATGAGCTGCAATACTAAGAACTGCCCTTACACAATGTACAACTCTGTTAGTATTTAAGGAAGAACGATGCAATGCAACAGCTGATTAGCATGGCTGCCAGGAGTCAGACCCTAACTGATCTGTTCTTGATGACCTGTCCTGAGGGTAGGTTGTCAGTATTTACCTCACGGACAACCCCTTTAAAGGCTGTTACAACAGAAGGACAACAAACCGATGTCATAAATTGCATAACTGACTTTTCTGTCTTTCTTTTATAGTGGGTCACACACAGGAGACTACATTTTCATTCGCTTTAGGGCTCATGCACACGACCGTATGTATTTTGCTGTCCGCAAAAAAAACTGATCCTCAAAAAATTCGGATGACGTCCGTGTGCATTTCGTTTTTTACGGAACAGCTGGCCCCTAATAGAACATTCCTGTCCTTGTCTGTTATGCAGACATTAATAGGACATGTTCTATTTTTATTGCGGAACAGAAATACAGGCATACGGAAACAAAATGTTTCTTTTTTTGTGGACCCATTGAAATAAATGGTTCCGCATAAAAAATCGGAACGGACACGGAAAGAAAATACGTTTTGTGTGCATGAGCCATGCAGGGATTGCCATAAGAGAGCATACACTCGCCTATTTCACCTAGCGCCGCTGCTTCAATTTTTCCCCTATGGCTTTTTTGTTTGAATGCAGCAATGATGACCTGTATACGCCACATGACCGCTGCAGCCAGTCACTGCCTTTATCGATCATATTCTCTGTTCTGGAGAGGCCAGTGACTGGCTGCAGCAGTGTCTGGGGTATACTGGAACGTCATCGCTGCAGCATGAAGTATTGGAATGGCAGTGGGTGCCTGGGGGGACATTTTTTCATTGTATGGACAACTGCTTTGGTTAAACTTTTTAGGGTGTAGGGAAGTGACTTTTTGGGCTGAATATTCCCTTTTGACTATTTTAGGCTTTGTTTTTATTGTGCTTAGGTTTTCTCTCTTTGCTGTCTACCTCTGCTTCATAGGTTCGCAAATTTGTCGCCAAGGACAGTGCAGGGCTTCGCATTCGTAGCCACCCCTCCCTTCAGAGTGAGCAGATAGGCATAGTGAAAGTCAATGGAACCATCGCTTTTGTTGACGAGGTAATTCCTTAGACATTTTTGGTAATGATGTTTTCTTTATCATGGCCAACTATCATACTTTATTGGCCACTTGCATTGCATAGCACTTTAAAGCTAATGTCTTCAGTAACTTACAGTAACACTGCAGTAGGCAGATGTGTTTTCAGATAAAGCATCACATGTTCATTATAAAGTTTTTTTTATTCCTGTACGTTACCATATTTCTATTATATAACTTTATGCATAACTTTTCTGACTTGTCCCATAGTGTCAGACACTGCCAGTCTTGCTTGCTTATGTTCTTTTCTGATCATTTGAGCATTGTCCCATATTTTATCACTAGTCACGCCCTTCAATACACTTTTGTACCACTGGTGATGCATGTGGCATAGACTCCCCCTGCGCACACACTTGTGCTTCACACCTGCCACTGGCATTTTAGAAAGAGCCATGTTGGACTTGCTAACCAAAAAGTAGTTACAGGAGAGCATGGCTCGCTATTGTTGCTTGTTTCCCATCTAGATCCACAATGATGATGGTGTGTGGCTGAGGCTGAATGATGAGACAATAAAGAAGTATGTTCCTAACATGAATGGTTACAATGAAGCTTGGTGCCTGTCTTTTAATCAACATCTCGGCAAGAGTCTCCTGGCTCCTGTTGATGTAAGTAAAAGGCACCCTTATCAAAGTGCTGTAGCGGCTCCTCTGTACACTGATAGTTTTAAGAAATTTAATTGCTTTATGATTTTTGGTATCTGAGAATATGGATCGTAATTTATTAATGTTGCATAGATATCCTCTTATGAGAACAGCTGTTTGTATAGATATGTATTGCCTGCTTGAACATCGGTAAGGAATGATCACTTCATCACAGTACCACCCTGCTTGTTTTACTCCAATGCTTTTGTTGATTGTGTCCTCTTTATTTTATACTGCAAATATATCTGCACTCAAAACGCTAAAAGGACCCTTAACGTGAAATGCACACCTTCATCTCCATTGGCATAGAAACTCCATAACCCTGTGGACTAACGCAGCCACCCTGAGAGCATTTTAGTTGTCGAGTATCATAGCTTGATATTGTCCCTGATGGTGGCCAAAAATGCAGTCACACTTCTTCTCGTCAACACCCTCCCCGTCTCTTATAGCTGCCTGCAGGATATTGCTGTCTGTCATGTATGCAGGCCACCCCTATATGCTGCATTTCCAGGGATTTTGATAGTGTCTGCTAAAACGTACTTTCTCGCCCATTTCTTTGGGGGACACAGGACACCTTGGGTATAGCTCAACTCCCTAGGAGGCGTGACACTAAGTGAAAACTGTTAAGCCCCTCCTCCAGCAGCTATCCCCTCAACCTGGAGAGAGAGACTACCAGTTTTTGCTTAGTGTCCAAGGAGGCAAGACACTCCCTGCTCATGCAGGGTTCGATCTTTCTCCTTTTATTTTTTATTTTATTTTTCTGTTTTGTTCGCAGAGATAACAGAGACGCCTGGACCTCTCTGTTTCTCCCGGGGTCGAGGTGCGCCAGTGCCGGCAATCCGCATTGCTGCCTCCCCCACAGAAGACAAGGAGGACCAGGGCAGCCCAGCTTCCCTGCATCCCGCCAGCGTAAGGGTCCCCCAGACGATAAGCCCCTCTCCAGCTTCCTGCCACTGCGGTGCCAGTTGCTGAAGGGGCAACCCTGCTGGAATGGACAGAGGGTGAAGACATCAGAATGGTGAGTGACTGCTCCAGCCCTATTCCAGCACCCCCCTCCCTCCACCCCAGTGGAAAATCTCACCAATGACCCCACACACCTCTTAACCCTCTGAAAGATTAATCTCTGCCCCCATGAGTCAGGGACCTCATTTGCCCTCCCTAACACCTTTATTGAGGGCACCCCAGTCTCTGCAGTACGGGCAGCAGCCGGCACACCCCTTCACTGCCGGCCGACATTGCGGCCGCTCTGTGCGGCGGCCGGTGCACAAGACACTCCAGGCACTTCCCTTACCCTGTGGCGGCGGTGCAGCCCATCTTAGGATTCCACCGATCATCAGAGGGCCTCTGGTTGTCCGGCCCTTCTTGTTCAACGCCGGCCGTGGAACTTCGCCGCCTGGCGCCTTAGTTTGTTTGAATCGCGCGCAAAACTCAGTGCGATCGTCGGGGGTGCGGGGCTTCGTATCCAGCGCTCCTCAAATCCCTCCCAGCACAGTATGCACCGCTGAAGCCTGTCGCCACCGCTGCTGTCTCTTGCCCTCACTCCTGACGCATCTGGACCTGCAGGATCCTCTGGCTGTCCCTCCTGCTGATACTTCCTCACTCCTGTGGTCTCTGGGTCTGGTAGGACTGTTAACCCCTTCCTAGCTCCAGTGGCCCTAGCCTGCCTTTTAGGCCCCTCACTTGCCTACCCAACTTCACCAACATGTCCGATCCCACTAGGGCCCCTAAACCCTGGTACCATGCCTGTACCTCCTGTAAGGAATTTTCCCTCCTGTATGTGTTTCCACCCCTCCCCCTTCTGCCTCGGGTTCTTCGGAAGATCGCGTCAGAGGGCGTTCCCACGATCCTGGTGGCTCCGGATTGGCCTCACCGATCTTGGTACGCCGACCTGATGCTACTCATGGGAGACGTGCCTTGGCCGCTGCCTCTAAGAGAAGACCTTCTTTCTCAAGGGCCGATCTTCAACCAGCATTTACAGTCGCTGCGTTTAACGGCGTGGCTGTTGAGACCGCAGTCTTGACGCAACTGGGTTTTTCTGCGGATGTGGTTCGCACCATGATCCGCACACGGAAGCCGGCCTCGTCCAGGATTTATTACCGGACTTGGCGATCTTACCTAGGATTCTGTGAGAATCTGGATGTTCATCCTCTTCGTTTTTCCCTCCCCACGGTCCTGTCCTTTTTACAGTCTGGCCTGGACCCTTAAAGGGTCAGGTCTTGGCGCTGTCCATCCTCTTCCAGCGTCCTTTGGCCCCTCTCGGGCCTGTCAAAACCTTCATCCAGGGAGTTGCTCACTCTGTTCCTCTGTATCCCTCTCCCTTTCTGCCCTGGGACCTAATGTTGTGCTCTCGGCGCTCCAAGCCTCCCCCTTCGAGCCGTTACGAAAGGTCTCTATTCGCCTTTTGTCCTGCAAAGTCATGTTCCTTGTGGCCATCATGTCTCTCCGACGGGTGTCTGAAATGGCAGCGGGTGTCTCTTGTACTGAGCCCCTTTTGGTCTTCCACCAGGATAAGGCTGTTCTCCGTCCGGTCCCTTCCTTCCTCCCGAAGGTGGTCTCCGCCTTTCATCTCAACTAGGACATCGTCCTCCCTTCCCTTTGTCTGTCTCCTTCTCACCCTCGAGAACGGGAGCTTCATCGCCTAGATGTCGTTAGGGCCCTGAAGATTTACCTGGAGATCACCGATCCCTTTCGGCGCACAGACTTTTTTTTTTTTTTTCTGGAAGGTCCGCACAGTGGGTTGGCGACGTCCAGGGTGTCTAT
Source organism: Bufo bufo (assembly GCF_905171765.1). NCBI lineage: Eukaryota > Metazoa > Chordata > Amphibia > Anura > Bufonidae > Bufo > Bufo bufo. The sequence goes on along the minus strand of NC_053391.1, from coordinate 508,788,382 downwards.
TGCCCGCTTCATCAAGATGGCTATTGCTGAGGCTTACCGCGCCAAGGGCAAGGAGCCGCCTTTTGGTGTTACCGCTCATTCTACCAGAGCGGTTGGTGCCTCTTGGGCTCAGAGGCATCGGGCTTCGGCTGAACTGTGCAAGGCGGCCACCTGGTCTTCCTTGCACACCTTCACCAAGTTCTACAGGGTGAACACCTATGCATCGGCGGATGCTGCTTTGGGCCGCCTGGTCTTGCAAGCAGCGGTTTCTTGATACCTCTTGTGCTTTCACCTCGGTCTGTGGTCCCTCCCCTCTTGGACTGCTCTCGAACGTCCCAAGGTTTTTCGGTGTCACCCAAGGAAATGGGCGAGAAAACGAGATTTTTGTATAACTTACCAGTAAAATCTTTCTTGCTCTTCCTTGGGGGGACACAGCACCCACCCATTGTTCTGGTTCTACAGGTTACGGTTTAGTTGCCCCTGTCGGGTAGTTGACTTGTTTGGTTCCACATGGTTGGTCATTGCCTTTTTTTTCACTACTTGGGGCACGCAACTGGTAGTCTCTCTCTCCAGGCTGAGGGTATAGCTGCTGGAGGAGGGGCTTAACAGTTTTCACTTAGTGTCACGCTTCCTAGGGAGTTGAGCTATACCCAAGGTTTCCTGTGTCCCCCAAGGAAGAGCGAAAAAGAGATTTTACTGGTAAGTTATACAAAAATCTCGTTTTTGTTCTATTGTTTTGGCGGTCTTTGTTGAACACAATATTTTACAGTTGCATATTCTTCATAACAAGTTCAGTGGAGATATGATGATAAACTGACGATACACATTACGTCACTTCGAGTAGATGGCAGTATGTGTGCTCAAATTTATTGCCATTTTAGAGGAGTATGATTATTTGACATACTGTAGCTGATCATGTCTTACCTCTTAGAGCCTCATATGCATTTTGTGAGGTCTTCCATCGTTACAAACTGCAGATTAGTTGACTTGTCAGGTGTTGGAGTTGAATGTCTATGTAACGGATCACCTGGCACCCCGAGTACCTCCGTTGACGGATGCTCCTAGCGTTTCCTGATGTTTCCAAGCACTCTGGCAGACACCACAATCACCGAACCGAAGAAGCATATAAATCCTCTCAAGCATATGAATGCTGTAGACAGTTGAATAGGAAACCATACGAATAGGTTTACACTCCTAGCAGTCAAACTGGAACAGCATACCATAAATCCTCCCCCAAGAATGAGACGACACTTCACTTTGAGGGTTAAAACATGAACATGAACTTTATTGAGGGCTACCCGCCCGTATTTATGCAGGTCCCCATCTGGTGTACACGCCCCTAGGGGACCAGAAGGAAGACTGTGACACAGGACAGATACGTAGCAACTCAGGATACACCGACGCAACACATGTGTTCCTCCTCTCTGCCCTGGAGACACCTGAGGAGCAATTCAATTATCTCTCAGGACAAAGGGAAATCGCCAATACACATGTGGAGACAACAGGACAGAAATCGCCACCCAAACACACAATGTCACAACCCCACAGCAAACACTGACATTTAACATATCCCCAGATAGCTCAAGTCTGAGTGCATATCATTAGGTGAATGGCACTCAGAATACACGAATACAATAAAATTAGCTATCTGGGTACCCTCACATAACATACAACAAAATTCCAAAGACAGAGAAATACATGAACTTATATAACTATGCCCAAATATTGCATTCAAATGTACAAATTTACCAGGGGCCATAGTCAGCAGGTAGGAGGCGGGTAGCCAGGCCTCTCCAATGCCCAGTGGCGAGGGGGGTTCCGCCACAGTCTACCTGCTTATTTAATTGGTAGTACAGGCCTATTTTTGTAGTTGTCAGTGAAGTCAAACCCTTTAAATATCTGCCTTTGGGCTCATGCACACGACCGTATGCCCTCTGAGACATACGGTCCGTGAGCGGGCCATATGTCCCGGAGCGGCATACATCGTACGCACAGCATTATAGGTTACTATGATACTGTGCGCATCGGACCGCCCTAAGGGCCATTTTCCTGCACTCGTATGACCGTATGTCTCGGAGGGTATACGGTCGTGTGCATGAGCCCTTTAGGTGCAGTTTATCTAGCCTTTTGCTTAATTTTGGCCAGGTTATTATCTCAGTAGACTTCCACTGTAGTGGTGTGCAGGATAGAACAGCAGGAATTTATGCCGGATGAGTAAAGTCAGCAGTGCTGATGTTTTAAACATTGTTTTCTTTTACAATTGTAGTATGCTTCGTATTTTGCCAATCCTATACCAATATTTGCTATGCAATGAGGGGTAGCTTTACGTGATATTTTGGACTATTCTACGTGCTGTCAGAGATCTAGCAGGCGTTAACGTAATTCCTGGCACGTTGACACACAAGTCTATCGTGCTGGTTTAGTTTAACAATGTGCAACCTTTCTAAAGCTTAAAGTTGATACTGGGGATAATGCATTAACCCACTGCGCTTGCCATATCTGTATGTAAACTAGTACACGCCTAGATCATGTACATACGATCTTTTTCAACATACGGAAACGATATGGGATTAAAAAACTCGCGCTTTAGCCGCTAGTGGCAATTTGATCTTTCTCTCCTGCAGTAGTTTTGAATCCGTAATATTCAGCGATTTTCTATAATCTGCGGTGTCTCTGTGGTTTAGCTGCCCCTTCAAGGAGTTGGGCGCTTTGGCCATCCGTTTTCTGTATACTTTGTTGAGGCATCTGGATATGAATTTCTGGACAGAAGAGAGAACTGCTGCTAAGAAGGCCTAAGCATCCCCTTGCTAATCCTTGCCAACTTAATTTTGATTGCTCAGTGCAGAATGGGGCCAGTTGCACTATGATAAAGGGCATTATGAGATTGTGCCTATTTACCGCAACAATTTTTCATGTGACTGAAAGTAATGAGAAATTAAAATGCTCCGATTTAAAGGGGTTTTTTTCCCCCCAGGAGAAATTTTTAAAAAAATGTATTCTTTTTAAATGTGCCACAAAGGGTTAGAAAGTACAATAAAAAAAACTTGGTGATCCCATGCCACTGCTATTCGAATGCTGCCCTGCTTCCCACTGCTTTTTACTTTAGTCCAAGCCCCAAATGCCAGAAATGGCCTGCTTCGCCAATCACTGGCCATAGTGGTGACCCTGCCAGTGATCGGCTGAGCGAGCCTTTCCAGGTGTTTCCAGTATCTCGTAATGGGAGCAGTGGACGGAGCTATGTAGTTCTTGAGCCTGGAGCTGCTCCTGAGCATCTGGGGTGATATTTGTGGCTTATCCTGAGGACATACTGGATAGACCTTGGCTCTACTCATATGGATATCATTAGTTTAGGAATATGTAACTGATCCTGACAGATCCATTTGACCTACAGGTCAATCATTATTATTATTATTATTATATATATATATTTTTTTTAAACCATGCAGAATAGTGCTGTCAATTCTCCCACTTCACTCATAACAGCTGTATTGGATGCCAGATATTGATTTCTTTCTAATAATCCAAACAATTGCACTAGTAATTGTCCCCTTCCTGTTACATTTTTGCTTACCTGTGGAAATTAAAAATCTTTGTAAAACTTGTGGTTTATCCTTAACTAGCAGCTACAGGAACACTCGTAAAACGTAGACGCTGCGTTATGCCTCGTGCGGGGCCTGAGTTGGTGGTACATGACTCAGCGGTTCAACGTACACGTGTCAGGGCCTCCTCTAGGCGTAAGACATGTGCATCAATTGTGCCCATAGTAATTCTTACAGACGTGTTTAGTATTGCGTTACCTATTTTATGTAAATGCGCTATAAGCTTGTAATAAATGGCATGACACACTACATCTCTTTAAATGTTTATCTAATCTGTATTGCAATTGATTCAGCTCTTCAAGTCTTGACTAAAAATGTTAAGCATTCCAGAAAAATGCAGAGTCTTCTGTTTTGTGTCCTCCTTTACATTAATGGTGTTCTGTGTATTCTGCTGCTCCTTCCCAATATTCTGTCAATGTTTTCTCTCTGAACTTCTGCTACTCAGAATATCTTTTATGCTAGCCAAGGAACCAGGGATTTGGACTTTTTGTCTTGGACTTCTAACACGTTTTTTACTCAGGTGAGTTCTGTTTTCCTGCTTTTTTCAGACCTTTATATTCTTTCTTGCTATGCCTCATCAGTATGTTTCCGTGCATCTAGTTTATGCTGCTGTCCTAATCTTGTAGTGCATGCAAAAGATATGCATGTTGCACAAAAATATGAATTGATTTAACTGGCACAGATTTACCATTACAAGATTTAGACACTAGAAGCTAAAAAAACCTGCACCAGATGCATAACCGTAGCAGGTGCTGGCCGATAAATCTGGTGCAACTTCAGACTGTCTAGTAAAGCTTGCACCACCTGTTAGTTGGCCTACTTAATGCCTGAATCATACACCAGAATTCTGGCACATTTTTGGATGCATAGTAGGCCTTTTTCGCAAAGCCATGGCTTTTTTCCGCAAAGTCTTTTGTCGAGGGTGGTAGGGACTCCTTAAATGTGGCCCAGTATTCTGGTGCAATTCATTAGTAAATCTGGCCCATTGTTGCAGTTCTTCCCTGTATGTCTAGAGGCTAAAAGCCATACATACCCAATACTTCTTACAGTTGTGGGTTTGCAGTGCTGTAGGCACCTGGACTGGATTGCAGGCTAATGGCGTCTATACATGTTGGATTGGAGAGAGAGATTTTTGTTGCCGATACGTTCAGCTCACAGGTATATGTTGAAACCCTAATAAAAATTAAGCTGTTGTATCTTTGTAACCTTTAAAGAAATTGAACGAGCGTCATCGCCGTTGCTGTTGCCAAACTTTTCCAAAATCTTTCAAATTCATACATCCGTAGGAAAATATTTAGGGGGTTATTTACTAACAGAAGTACATCTATATTAGGCTGATTTCTGATGCAGATTGTCACGCCAGGTCTAAAATAAGTGGGGAAAGGGGATGGGCCGGTAGGCTCGTCTCATTCATCATTTTCTACGCTGGTTTTAGGCATAGAGAATGGTCTAAATTTAGATTTAGAAGCGGCGGTGGATCTGCTGAAGTTATGTAGAGGTCGCCGCCTCTACATAACTATGGTGGATCCACTGCCAGCGCAGGGGCTTATTAAGACTGGCGTCTAAAACGCCGGTCTTAATAAATGACCCCCTTAGTGATTAATGGGGTTGGCTGCTTTATGTAAAATACTTACAAATGCATTGGAAATGGGAATAATAGCCAACTTACTAACATACGTTAATTAGAAGCTCTGAGTTTCATTCATAGCTCTAACGAGCAGTGCCCCCTTGTTTGCATGGTCTTCTGCCAGACTTTACTGCTGCGGAAGAGTCATGTGACAAGACGCATGCATCAGCAACCTCCATTGGGGCAGATTTACCAAACTGGTGTAAAGTAGAACTGGCTAGAATGGCACAGCACAGAGTATGGCCACAGACTAAATACACATTAGAAAAATATGATGCGTGTTAGCTGAAATATGAGGATGACTCCTGTCGACTTGTACTTTGTCATACCGCTGATCCGACTGTGGATTACGTCCATTCAGTTTGGCTGTTCCATGTGTGGAAACTGCACCAAGACATGACGTCCCTATTTCCCCCGTGACTTGGTTATATGTACTGCGCACAGGGAGATTTGTGTAACGGCAGTGGCTCGGATTTTCCATTGAAAACAATGGGAAGCAGATTGTAAGTGAATTTTGGCACAGAATAAACGCTGTAGAAAAGCTGTGTGAATATGCCTTCAAAAGTTTATTTTTATTTTTTTTTCTGAATTATTTCATGGAGGTGAAGACCTGCCACCACAAATGTTGTGTTCTGCAGCATATATTAAAGCAAGAGGAGCTGAGCAGAATAATGTATAGTTTTGTGTGTAAAGATTCAGTAAAACTTGTAATTTATACATTTAAATCAGTTTTTCTGACTTCCAGTGAAGTCACGGAGGACTTATCACTCATCAGTGATAGCATTCTCTGTGTTGGGCCTCATGCACACAGCTGTAAGTGTTTTGCTGTTCACAAATCGCGGATCTGCAAAACCTGGGTCCCGGCTGTGAGCATGCCGAGTGTCCTCTATACTGTTGTATTCCACACACTCCAGAATCCCTTGATCACATTTTTAATTTTATATTAGAAGCGGACATGATTTTTCTTCTTTGACATAAGTGTAGCAGTGAGGTACGAGGCACAATATCCCGCATATAGTCCAGCATGAATTGAGAATATATCTAGTGAATTTGGTCAATTTAACTGGAAGTGATGATGGATCCTTTTGCTTTGTTGTGTTTTCCAGGAGCAGCTAGGAAATGCAGAGGATATGCTAAAAGACTTAACTGTACGGTGTACCCAAGAAATGACCATGCGAGAGCATGAAGTCCCAGTACTCAGGGGCGGGCCAGGATTCTACAAGGTAGTGAAAACTGGGCCATCCGGTCATAACATCAGAAGCTGCCCAAACCTAAGAGGTATCCCAATTGGAATGTTAGTACTGGGAAACAAAGTCAAGGCTGTCGGCGAGGTATGGACTTGTGACTTATCTGATACTGCTTTTGTCATGCAAATGCCAAAGCAAAAATACCATTTAATTTCCTAGACTCTTTCCATATTATCTGCTGATATGAGTATTAACTAACCGCATTTCTTGAACATAGACGTAATCTGGACAGCTGCAGATTAATGTATTGGGTGCAAGTTACACTTTGACTTGCTGTTAATGGAAGAAGCTTCCATTTCTTACTTTTTGAAATTGTGATTTTTTTATTTTTTTTTTCATCATTTGTGTGTTTTTTTTTGCTCCAGGGTGTAGTGTGTCATGCTATTTCTCTATCCACTAATGAAATATGTGGATGCTGTGGGACAAAGCTTGCATTTTGGCTGGATTGCTTTTATGCTGGCTGTAATGCTACTGCCTCTAATACTGATCTGTATTCTTTAATTGCTTAAAATCGGTTTATTGCTAGGCTGACCACTGTTAGCAATCCCGCAGCATGCTGTCATTAATTTGTATCATATTAGGCTCTGCAATTGCATGAACTCCATGAATCTTGTGGTTTCTGTCTGTCTCTGTACCAGGTGGTCAGTTCAGAAGGTACATGGGTGCAGCTTGACAAGAACAGCATGATAGAGTTCTGTGAGAATGATGAAGGCGAGGCATGGTCCTTGGCTAGAGATGCTGGTGGCAATCAATATCTCCGTCATGAGGATGGCAAGTTGAACACCTTTCTTTATGTTGTCTACTTTATAATAAGGTTTGTTACAATTTGAATCCTTAGTGTTCACACAGGCAAATTATTTGTTAGGAAAACAATGCGATATTTAGTTTGCCTGTGCAACTCGTGACATCCAGCGTGCAGAAAGTCAAGGCTCTCTCTCGGCTTAAAGGGGTTTTCCAAGATTTTAATACTGATGACCTATGCTCAGGATATGTCATCAGTATCTGGTGGGGGTCCGACACACGGGCTGTTTGAGAAGACACTGGCACTCCTGTGAGCGCCGCAGCCTTCACTGTGCTTACCAATAGCGGCTGTGCTTGGTATCCTGCTCGGCCCCATTAAAGTGAATGGGGCTGAGCTGCTATACAAAGTACGGAACTGTGCTTGTGCAAACAGCTGATCGACAGGGGTCCTGGATGTCGGATCTCACCCCGATCTGATACTGCCCCCTTTTGAGGAAAAGTTCTGTTTTTTTTGTTTTTTTGTTGCTCTCCTTTCGCCTTCACTCACCATAGTAGTCACTTTCAGTGTCCAACTTTATGTATACAATGCAGAACATTTTTTACCTCTGTTTGCTCCTGAAATATGTGTAGATCAGCAGTAGTAGTACCAGTTTGCTCTAGAAATACAGAGGAACGTAACGTTTTCAGACACAGAATAATAACTTTACAACTAAGGTAAGTGTAGAATTCACATTAAGTTGGGCGGGAATTATGTATAGGTTGGGCTGTGTTCACATCACACTTTTGATTTACATAAAAAATCTATTTGAAATGCTTTTGTGGTAAAGGGAGTGTCACCAACCTGACATGTTTTAAACCGATCACATAGTTCAGTGGGACACAGACATGACACAGATGTTATCTTTTTGTTTCGTTTTTCAGATCATCCAAATCGCCCAAATAGTCATTTTTATCATATGCTAATGAGCCGTTGCAAGTGCCCAGGGGCGGAGAGTTTGTTGAAAGTGCCTAAGTTCCCCCGACTCACTCGCGCCTAACTCCGCCCCTCAGTAAACTTCGGCCAGCCCTGTGGCTCTGTGACTTCATATATCCCTATAGGCCGTTCGCGCATCGCTGCCGGGCCCGGGCATGCGCAGTGTTCTGCCCACAGTGGGAAGAGGCACAGAGATATGCAGTGCGCATGCGCCAGTTACTGGTGTAAACTCTGCACTGCATATCTCTGTGCCTCTGCAACGCACGAACGGCCTATAGGGATATATGAAGTCACAGAGGGGGAACTTGGGCACTTTCAGCAAACTCTCCGCCCCTGGGCACTTTATGACGGCTCATTAGCATATCATAAAAATGACTTTTTGGGCGATTTGGATGATCTGAAAAACGAAACAAAGGTAACATCTGTGTCATGTCTTTGTGTCCCACTGAACTATGTGATCGGTTTAAAACCAGTCAGGTTGGTGACAGACTCCCTTTAAAATCACATCTGTACTTTTTAGTACAGCAGTATAACAGTATGCTAGCGCATACATCCTAAGCATATGCAAAACGGACACCGTGGGCATGCATCGGGTCAGTGGTCTCTTGTGGTATTCTCCAGCTTATAGGTGAAATTTTAGCCAGAAGCATGGTGGGAATATAGCCGTAATTAAGGACCTAAAACTACATGTTTTTTGTGATTTTTCTGATTTTCACAAGTCATTTTTTTTAAAAAGTTAATTGGCATTAAAGGTGAAAAACTACCATTGTAACATAAACTACCGTAGGACTTGCAATAAAATCTAGTTATGATTTTCTTCTCTCATATAACTGGAATAAGCTGTTGTCTTTAAAGGGGTTCTCCCGGAATTAATAAAATGAAAATAATTAAATATTACTTTGACAATATATTTATAATAAATACCTTACATTAGTTATAACGGCTCGTTTTGTCTGTGGAGCAATCATTAGGAGAAATAAAATGGCCGCTGCCCTATCAGTACACACAAAACTTGTCCTAATCACACAGCAGAACAAGTTACTTAACAACACTGGCAAAAGAGCTTCTTGTCAACATTAGGTGAGGAACTCCTAGCAGAAAAAACTTGTGACCTGCAATTTTAGATGGGGATGTACATAGGACAACCCCTTTAATAGTACTGCTTCATTGTTTTTGAAGCTTTTTTTGTACTGTTAATCTATTATTTTTTTTTTAATTATGCATTTTTTTCAAGATTGTTTTGAATATTTTTGTCAAATTCCTCTTGCTGTTTTTCTATTCTTTGACAATAAATCTATTGTAAAAAAGCCATACCTAGAACAGGCTGTGATATGAAAAATGTCAAACACCACTACCAAAAAAAGGCAGTGTTTTTATATTTTCGTATTAGCCAACGTCTAACAGGCTGCTGCCCTTTTGCACAAAAAAAGTTTTTTTTTTTTTTAAAGACTTGGTGTGAAACTACCCTCAAATAAAAAGATGTTCTATAACATGGTTAAAACACATGGCTTCTATATATATATATATATATATATATATATATATATATATATATATATATATATATATAGTACAGACCAAAAGTTTGGACACACCTTCTCATTCAAAGAGTTTTCTTTTCTCGCCCAGTTTCCTTGGGGGACACAGAAGACCTTGGGTATAGCTCATCTCCCTAGGAGGCGTGACACTAAGTGAAGACTGTTAAGCCCCTCCTCCACAGCTATACCCTCAGCCTGGAGAGAGAGACTGCCAGTTTTTGCTTAGTGTCCAAGGAGGCAAGACACTCCCTGCTCTGCAGGGCTGCTTTCTCCTTGTTTCAATTTTAGTTTTTTACTTTTTTATTTTATTTTTGTTCCAGATCATCAGGGATAACAGAGACGCACTAGACCTCTCTGTTCTCCCGGGGTTGAGCTGCGCCAGTGCCGGTCACCCGCACTGCTGCCTCCCCCACAGAAGGCAAGGTGGATCAGGGCAGCCTCGCTCCCCTACATCCCGCCAGCGCAAGGGTCGCCCGCACGCCAAGTCCCTCTCCCAGCGTCCTGCCACTACGGTGCCAGTAGCTGAAGGGGCGACCCTGCTGGAACGGACCGAGGGTGAAGACGACTATGGTGAGAGAGAGGCTTCTCCAGCCCTACGTCCCCCGTCCCCCCCCGGTCTCCTGCGTGCCTGACCCTATACTGGGCCTATGGACCCTTCTGCCCATGCTAGACCTAGGCTGGCTCCTGGGCTGTCGCAGGGCGACATTCTGCTCCCTCTCTCCTGGCCTCCAGGACATTGGCACCCTTCTCCCTACAAGAAGAATGCCTAGGGAGCTGCGGAGGTCCGCAACTAGCTGCCCCTGATGGAGGGGTTATGCAGGCGTCCACCCTCACAGACCCGGTCTCAGGGTCCCCCTCCCTCTTACCGGCCACTACTTCAGGGCCAGAGGGCCCGCGCCTTGCTGCCACTGACCCTCCCTACTCTCACGGACACCGTTCCAGGGGAAAGGAGGTTGTAGCTGCCGGCCATATGGAGCGCTGTTCTAGGCAGGTGCCCGCTCCAGGGGTGAAATGGCTGCCGGGTGCAGGGTCCTCACTTCCGGACAGCTGGGTGGGCACCGTGGCCTGCAAAATGAGCGCTTCAACAGCCCCGGCCGACCGTCGGAACAAAACTTGTGTTCCACTTCAAGGCCGCGATCCCGCTCTATCCGGGTCCCCGGCTCGCGGGGTGGGCACCCGCGGCCGGTATGTGCCGCTCCGTAGGCCCGGCTGGTACTTTAAGTACTGTGCGGCCCCGGTCATCCGGGCGCCGCTAAAAATTTAGGCCCCGGCTCTTACGGCCCGCGGGGTGGGCACCCGCGGCCGGTATGTGCCGCTCCGTAGGCCGGCCGGTACTTTAAATACTGTGCGGCCCCGGTCAGCCGGGCGCCGCTAAAAATTTAGGCCCCAGCTTCACGCTACTAGGCCGCAAATTCAGGCCTCTGTTGGAGGGGGCTGGAACTTCTCCAGGCGCGAATTCTTCCCGCCTGGAGGTTCCCCCGCCCCCAGAGGATCGCAGTGCCGCCCCCCAGGCCGGATCCCTGTTAACCCTTTGGGTACAGGCCGGCTTCCGATGAGCCTGTATGGGTGGATCTGTGCCCTGTAGGTGGCCCCCCCTTTTATTTTATTTTTTTCTGCCTCAGTGAGGCTGTGTGTTAAAAAAAAAAAAAAAAAAAAAAAAAGAAAGTTTTTATTATATATATGACTTGTGGGCTGCGCAGGACGCTGCAGCCTCATCTCAGAGTGCTGCCTGTATACATGCCCCCCTTCCATAGGCGGCATGGTGTCGCGCTCCCCGGCTGCGGCGCTGCCAGGGTCTTTTTTCCCCTTCTAGGTGGTTTTCTTGCCCTTTCCGCGCTACGGCGCTGGTCAAGTGCATGCCTTTTCTGTAGGCAACATTCGTCACCCTCTCCAGTTATGGTGCCTGCCATGTGCAGGACCCCCCTCCTGGGCGGGATACTGCACTCTCCCTAACTGCGGGTTGGCCTTGTGCATGATCCCCCTTTCATTGGCGGCCTACTGCAGTTTCTCCGGATACAATGCTGGCCATGTGCACGACCCCCTTCCATAGGTGGAACACGGCACTCTCACTGGGTTCGCTGCTGGCCATGTGCGTGCCCCCCTTCCATAGGTGGAACACGGCACTCTCACTGGATTCGCTGCCTGCCATAGGCATGACTCCCTTCTGTGGACGGCATTCGGCACTCTCACTGGATTCACTGTCAGCCATGTGCATGACCACCTTACATAGGCGGTATGATGTACTCTCATTGGATTCACTGCCGGCCTTGGGTATGCCTCCTTCCCGGGTGGCGGCATACATACACTCCCTCGGTCGGTGGTTGTTCTCTCGCCGGTACATTGTTGGCCATGTGCATGACCCCTATACATAGCGGGGTGCTTGCACTCTCTCTGGATCCGCGGCCGGCCATATGCATGACCCCTCTTCTGTGGGCGGTGTACGCACTCTCACTGGATTCGCTGCCGGCCATGGGCATGCCTCCTTCGGTGGCATACACACTTTCTCACCGACTGCTCGCATTCTCCCTGGATGCGATGCTGGACATGTGCATGACCCCCCCCCCCCCCCCTTCCTTTTCTGGGCGGCATACTACACTCTCACCAGATACGTTGCTGGCCTTGAGCATGGCCTCTAACATGGGTGGAACGCTTGCGCTTCCATTGGATACGGTGCTGGCCTTGTGCGTGACCACCCCTCATTCCATGGGTGGAATTTTGCACGCTCACAAGATTCAAGGCTGTCCTTGTATGTGCTGTACTGGACTTGCACATGTTCCCCTTCATTGGCGGAGTAGTTACACTCTCACGAAATTTCGGGTTGGGTGAATTGTTGCACACTCACTTAATGCTAAGATAGCCCTGTGCATGCCCCCCTTTTTCACTAGGTGGACCTCCTGCGTTCCTGCTGGATACTGTGTGGCCATGTGCATGGCGCCTTTCTGGGCGAAGTATGGTATGCCCTACTTCTCTGACGTAGGTACGGCCTTGGGCATCACCCCCTTTTTGGGGCAGGCCTTTGCATTCTTGCCCACTGCAGTTTGCCAGGTACATTTCCCCCCTTTTTCGGGGCGGTCAGTTTGCGTTCCATCGCATACCATACTAGTCTTGTGCATAACTCCTTTCAGTTTGCACTCCCGTAGATACTGTGGCACTCTGTGGCTGGCCCTCTTCGCTGAGTGATATATTTTTGCAGTGAGCGGACGTTCTTGTGCGTTGTTTCCTTCTCGTCCCGTAGGTGGGTTGGCCTTCTCACTGCTTACGGGGCTACTCGTACGTATGCCTCCTTTCCTCCTGCGACATACTTTTTCTCTTGGGATACGATGATTGCCGCAAGCCTTGCACTATTCTCTAAGGAGATCATTCTGTCCATCTGTGTAAGCCTAAGGTGTTGTCCAATAAACAACAAATGAATACCTTATATTTAAGTAGACGGGCTCTACTGTTCGCTACTGCACAGAGCTGGTGGTACTCATTCATTTCGTTGGCCCATTTGTCCTTCCGCGGCATTGTTTCCCTGTGCTAGTGGTCACATGGTCGAGAGCGCTGTCTGCAGCGCCCTTCGCATTTTATGTTGGCTCTGGCGGGACTACGGTCCCCTCGCCTAATACCATTTCCTCCTCTTCGGGTGCAGTGTGGTATGATTCTTTCCGGATTGGCGCCCTCGGTGCTTCAGTCTGATCTGCTACCAGGTTCGGGCCGCTATTCTTGGGAAGGTCACCCAACTTCTCTTGGGTGCTCGCTTATACAGGTCTGGGGGACCTCCACCTTGGGTTCTTCAGGGTATTCGCCTTCTGCGAGGCGGTGAACCGGGCGTCTCTGTGTAGCGGTGTTCTGCTTTTGAGCTGTCCTATGGCCTCTCTGTTGCCCACTCCCCCTTTCGGTTGGAGGGTGTTATACCGGCCTCTGTCTCGCCTGCCTTTTCTCGCCGGCTCTGTTTGGCTCCCACTCGGTACAGATCATTCCGATGTGGCGTCTGTTCCGGCCACGCTTCAGAGGCTGTTCCTTCACTGCCCTTCCCTCTGGGGAAAGCATGGTTGTTCATGTGGATGGTTCTGGTGTTCCTTTTGAGTCTCCCTTGTCCACACTGGCTGTACTAGCTGTGTGCCTAGTTACCGGGTCTACCGTTTTCTGTCCTCCCGCTGGGTGCAGATTGCGTTTTTTCCATTTTAGGCAATGTTTCTGCTTTGGATTCACCTTCTCGGTAACTTGGGAGGACTACCATTTGGTCAGGATTGTCTTTTAAATCTCCCACACCGGAACTGTAGTCCGTCTTCCTGTGGTGGCTACATTGGCTTCGGCTTTAGCCTGTCTTGTCCTGGCGGTTGCTGGGCGGACCCTTCGGTTCCTGTCCGTTTGTCCTTCTGCTTCCCCACTCTGGGGGGATACGGGACAACCTTGCTCGGGGGCCGACGGGACCAGTTCTACCGACTGTTCTACCCGTGTTACGGGTCTGCGCCTGATCATTGGGTTTTCACCCGCTTGCCCAGGCAACTCTAGTGGGCTCGCTAGTGTTCGCTTCTAGCCGAGTTTTTCGTCCAGGATCTGTGGTAGGACTTAGGGTTTTACCTGGGGTTCTGTGGGAAGCTGGGCGTTCCCCCACTCTGCCTTTCTCCATGGTTCTGTCTTTCTCCAGTCCGGCCTGGACCTGGGGCTGGGACTCTGTTGCTTGAAGTATCAAGTGTCATTCCTGTCCTTCCTCTTTCAGCGTTCCCAGGCCCTCTGGGCCTGTCAGGAACTTCTTCCATGGAGCGGCTCTTGGGTTCCTTTGTACTGTCCTCCGGTACCGTCCTGGGAACTACATACTAGGCTCTTGGCGCTCCAATTTTTCCTTGGAGCCGTTACAGAAGTTCCCTCTACTAACAGTTGGGTTTCTGTAGCCATCGTGTCTCTGATGGGTGCCTGAGTGGCGGCCCTTCTTGTTCCGAGCCTTCTGTCTTCCCCCAGGACAGGGCTGTTCTCCATTCCGTCTCTTCCTTCCTTCTGAAGATGGTGTTTGTCTTTCATTTCATTGAGGCAGTCGTCCTCCCCTTCCCACCCCAGGGAACGTTGGAGATCTCCGACTCTTGTCGACATTCGGTCTCTTGTGTTTCCAGGAGGTCCGTGCAAAGGGTTGACGGCCTCCAGGGTGGCTTTCCTCCGCTTTCTCAGAGTGGCTCTTGTTGTGGTTGCCGCACCAAGGGCAGGGTTCTGCTTTTGGTGTCACCATTCATTTGGCCAGAGTTGTCGGTTTTTTCCTGGGCCGGAGGCATTAGGCTTCGGCCATGCATTTGTGCAAGGCGGTCACTGGTCTTCCTTGCACACCTTACCGAGTTCTACAGGGTGCATACTCGGGCTTCGGCGTATGCTGTTTCGGGCCGCCTGGTCTGCAGGCGGCGGGTTTTTTGATGCCTTCGGGTGCTTCGCCTTGGTGCTGTGGTCCCTCCCCCTTTGGACTGCTTTTGAACGTCCCAAGGTCTTCTGTGTCCCCCAAGGAAACTGGGCGAGAAAACGAGATTTTTGTATAACTTACCAGTAAAATCTCTTTCTCGCTCTTTCCTTGGGGGACACAGCACCCACCCATTCTTTGTTCTTCTCTGACTGTTTCCGAGTTTGTTTACCCTTTGGGTAGTTGGCTTGTTGGTTCCAATTTTTGGACTTTGCCTTTTCTCACTACTTGGACACGCAACTGGCAGTCTCTCTCTCCAGGCTGAGGGTATAGCTGTGGAGGAGGGGCTTAACAGTCTTCACTTAGTGTCACGCCTCCTAGGGAGATGAGCTATACCCAAGGTCTTCTGTGTCCCCCAAGGAAAGAGCGAGAAAGAGATTTTACTGGTAAGTTATACAAAAATCTCGTTTTCATGACTATGAAAATTGTAGATTCAAACTGAAGGCATCAAAACTATGAATTAACACATGTGGAATTATATACATAACAAACAAGTGTGAAACAACTGAAAATATGTCATATTCTAGGTTCTTCAAAGTAGCCATCTTTTGCTTTGATTACTGCTTTGCACACTCTTAGCATTCTCTTGATGAGCTTCAAGAGGTAGTCCCCTGAAATGGTTTTCACTTCACAGGTGTGCCCTGTCAGGTTTAATAAGTGGGATCTCTTGCCTTATAAATGGGGTTGGGACCATCGGTTGCGTTGAGGAGAAGTCAGGTGGATACACAGCTGATAGTCCTACTGAATAGACTGTTAGCTGCTTTTTTCTTGCCATAATACAAATTCTAAGTAAAGAAAAACGAGTGGCCATCATTACTTTAAGAAATGAAGGTCAGTCAGTCAGCCGAAAAATTAGGAAAACTTTGAAAGTAAGGGCTATTTGACCATGAAGGAGAGTGATGGGGTGCTGCTCCAGATGACCTGGCCTCCACAGTCACCGGACCTGAACCCAATCGAGATGGTTTGGGGTGAGCTGGACCACAGAGGGAAGGCAAAAGGGCCAACAAGTGCTAAGCATCTCTGGGAACTCCTTCAAGACTGTTGGAAGACCATTTCAGGTTACTACCTCTTGAAGCTCATCAAGAGAATGCCAAGAGTGTGCAAAGCAGTAATCAAAGCAAAAGGTGGCTACTTTGAAGAACCTAGAATATGACATATTTTCAGTTGTTTCACACTTGTTTGTTATGTATATAATTCCACATGTGTTAATTCATAGTTTTGATGCCTTCATAGTCATGAAAATAAAGAAAACTCTTTGAATGAGAAGGTGTGTCCAAACTTTTGGTCTGTACTGTACATATATATATATATTTTTTTTTTTTACCATTCGCCTCCAATGGTACATCCTTTTATTGGGATGGAATACCCATTTACTCATTGTTTGATGAAATGGACGTGGACTTTTTCTGCTGTCTGTTTTCTCAATAACTATCTGATATCCTTTTTACTTGTATGGTTCTTCCAATAGTGCAAGTTTAATTCCAGAATTAGTCCTGTTGGACACAACCGTATTTTGGGATGTGGATCTGTTGATTTCTAGGGACCATAGAAGACAAGAACAGTCCATGGATGTCATCTGTGTGCTGTCGGCATCCATATGTCTGTTCCGCATATAGAACATGTCCTATTCTGGTCTAAAATATGTGTTCTATGGACCCATTGAAGTAAATGGGTCCACAAAAAAAATGCGGATGTATGTCACATGTACGGTATACGTATCTTGCGGATCCGCGGTTTGTAGACCACAAAACGGATACTGTTGTATGCATGAAGCCTTAGGGAAGGCTAGAATTATGATAGAATTTGTAATGATAACCTTTTAAGGCTAAGGCATGTTGCTGTATGGTGGAATATTTCATTGATTCAGCAGTGCCGAATGAATTATTTTTCTGTTTTTAATTATGCAGAGCAAGTTTTGGATCAGGGCTCTCAGACTCCCCCTCCGAGCCCATTTTCCGTTCAGATATTTCGCCGGAGTACAAGTGGAAACATCATTCCAGGATTTGATTATGGCCTTGGAAATAACAAAGGTATATTTTTACCTAACAAATAATTTTGCCTAAAGTGCCATAATACAATTTGGCCATCAGTTGGTTTAATTTAGACGTTGTGAAACGAGTAAACTGTTATTCAAGGCTGGGAGCCTTAGTACATCCACACAAGTAAAAGGCACTGGTGGCTAGGTGGACATATATCTGTTACCAGTAGGGTGTGTAATGTCAGTGGGCACACCCTAGCTCCCTCCTCAGCATTTGCATTAGACCATAGTCCATATCAAGCTTATACCATAGATTAATTAGTCTTGGGGTCTATTCATGTATGGCTGACCCACCAGTCAGATGACGAAACTGATCTCCGTTTTGTATCCAGTGGCATAAGTTATGTTAAAGATGAATCTGGCGTTATCTTTGAGACAAGCAGAGAAATGTTGCAGGCAGTGCTTCTCTGTCTGGTTATTGATACCTGACGGGTGTGTATATATGAATAATATATATATAAGAAAAATGTGGCAGCACCAATTCTCAATATGAACAGCGGGTGCTATGTCCAAGGGTGTCACTGCTTACCCACAAATGTAGATGGAAACTGACAGCACATCCAGTAGAAAAAATAAATGATTTATTGGACCACAGTGAGGCGACGTTTCGGCTCAAAACACAGCCTTTCTCAAGCAACAAACACAAGTTAAATACAAAGTATAAATAGATGTACAAAATTAGGGGGTGGAGAAATCTATGAATACAAGCAATTAAGTAAAAATGAATATAACAATCAATATACAGTGATTATTAAGTGGAAACAATACAGGAAATTCTTATAATAAAGATTGTGATACGTGATTGTGTATATCAATTACAAAAATACAATATAATATAACATAATCAAAATACAGGTATAAGTGGCGCCAATGTGAATCAGCTGCTTTACATAAATTTCATTACATTAATTAAAAAACAGGAGGAGCCAGAGATACAGATGGTGACATCAGCGTACGCTGACTCTATATGGTATGTCACCATCTGTATCTCTGGCTCCTCCTGTTTTTTAATTATGTATAAGGGGAATTTAGAGACGTAGTGGCCACCAATCATGCTACACTATTAATGTAGAGCGTCGCGCCGTGCTGCGTTAAAAGCAGTGTGCCGGATGTTCATTTAGCGCTCGCCGCGTCTCTATTTTTGTTTCTTGAGGTTTCTCAATCCAGTCGTCATTTCCTAAAATGAATCCCTTTTTTCATTACTAAAATATTTTTAATGACCCTACATTGATTTAGACTTGTAAACTAATTTGTGTTAAAGAAAATAAAATCCTACAGTTCCGTTACTACGTTCGGGAGGTACAACCGAACAACTGATCTCCAATCAGATACTGATGGCATATCCTGAGGATAGGCCATCACTATTAAAAAAGTGGGCAACTCCTTGTAAAATTTCTAATTGGTTTTAAAAAGGCGATTTCATTCCCTTTAAATCTCTTTAAGGCAGGCTGTCAAGGGATTCATGTTGCCCTTACCACGTGCAGCATAAAATACCAACAGGCTCTTGCATTACAAAGAACTTTGGTTTGCTCTGAATGGCTGCAGCATTTTGGAGAAAACATAGTTTTAAAAAGACCCAAACACAGGAAGAAGTCTCCCCTCCAGCTTCTCCCTGCTAGGGCCACTGATGGTGTGCAGTCCTGGTGTGTAGACAAGCATGACTTCACTGCAGGCAAGCAAACAGTATGGCTTCTTTTACACACTGCCCGCCTCTGCACACATTTGTCATCTCTGACAACCCAGTTAATGTTGACATTGTTATAGGTCTTATAAAAGAGAACCTGTCACCACGAATTACAGTGCAGTCTGCAGGCAGCATGTTACAGAGCAGGAAAAGCTGAGAAGACTGATTATATAGTTTTGTGGTTAAAGATTCAGTAAAACCTGTATGATGGGGTCATTTATCAAACTGGTGTAAAAATGATTCCACCTTTCATTTTGGACAGCTCCTTTGGAAAATGGAATCTGGTTGCTGTGGGCAACGGAGTCAGTTCTACTTTACACCAGTAATCTGTACATTTAAAGGGGTTGTGCAGTGCTAGTATACTGATGAGCTATCCTCCGACACCCCCATTGATCAGTGGTGCTTGTGTGAGTACTGCAACCTTTTCATTATTTAACTGCATGCCAACTTGTCGTGCTGGTGCAGTGCAGTGCAGTTACAACTGCTCATCCCATTCAAGTGGATGGGGCAAGCAGTTGCAGTTACAATTCACCAGCACAACAAGTTAGACGACATGCAATTAAATAGTAAAGAGGGTGCAGCACTCGCATGACTGCTGCAGCATTTTCAAACAGGTGATCGTCGGGTAATCCCCCCGTGTCGGCGATCGCCGCAAACCGCAGGTCAATTCAGACCTGCGGTTTGCGGCTTTTACCTGCGGTTTGCGGCTGCGATCGGCGGTGCCATCAGGTCCCCATGCGGCTGTAGGGGGGACCCGATGGCATGGAAGGCAGCGCGATGCCTAAGGAAGGCTGTATTACTCATACAGCCAATGCATTCAAATACAGAAGTATTGGAATGCATTGTAAAGGGATTAGACCCCCAAAAGTTGAAAAAATAAAGTTTTCCCCCCAAAAATTAAGTTTCAAGTAAAAATAAACAAAAACGTCATTTTCCCCAAATAAAGTTACAAAAATTGGTAAAGAATAGGGGGGGGGGGGGGGGGGGGGAGAGAAAGTATACCTATTAGGTATCGCCGCGTCCGTATCGACTGGCTCTATAAACATATGACATGACCTAACCCCTCAGATGAACACCGTAAAAAATAAAAACTGTGCTAAATAAACCATTTTTTTTGTCACCTTACATCACAAAAAGTACAGCAAGCGATCAAAAAGGCGTTTGCCCACCAAAATAGTACCAATCTAACCGTCACCTTGTTTTGAAAAAGCTGTTATTGTGTAAAACTTGCATAAATAAATAAAGTATACATATTAGGTATCGCCCGGCGTCCGTATCGACCGGCTCTATAAAAATATCACAGGACCTAACCCCTCAGATTAACACCGTAAAAATAAATAAAATTAAAAAAATGTGTTAAATAAACCATTTTTTGTCACCTTACATCACAAAAAGTGTAATAGCAAGCGATCAAAAAGTCATATGCACCCCAAAAGTGCTAATCAAACCGTCATCTCATCCCGCAAAAAATGAGACCCTACCTAAGATAATCGCCCAAAAACTGAAAAAACTATGGCTCTCAGAATATGGAGACACTAAAACATGATTTTTTTTTTTTGCTTCAAAAATGAAATCATTGTGTAAAACTTATACTGCTCTATAAAAATATCACATGACCTAACCCCTCAGGTGAATACCGTAAAAAAATAAAAATAAAAACGGTGTAAAAAAAGCAATTTTTTTGTCACCTTACATCACAAAAAGTGTAATAGCAAGCGATCAAAAAGTCACACGCACCCCAAAATAGTGCCAATCAAACCGTCATCTCATCCCGCAAAAACCATACCCTACCCAAGGTACGCCCAAAAACTGAAAAAATTATGGCTCTGACTATTGAAACACCAAAACATTATTTTTTTTTCTGTTTAAAAAAATAAATCGTGTAAAACTTACATAAATAAAAAAAAAAGTATACATATTGGGTATCGCCATGTCCGTGACAACCTGGTCTATAAAAATACCACATGATCTAACCTGTTGTATGATGAATGTTGTAAATAACAAAAAATAAAAACAGTGCCAAAACAGCTATTTCTTGTTACCTTGCCTCACAAAAAGTGTAATATAGAGCAACCAAAAATCATATGCACCCTAAACTAGTACCAACAAAACTTCCACCCTATCCCGTAGTTTCTAAAATGGGGTCACTTTTTTGGAGTTTCTACTCTAGTGGGGCTTCAAATGGGACATGGTGTAATAAAAAACAGTCTAGCAAAATCTGCCTTCCAAAAACCGTATGGCATACCTTTCCTTCTGCGCCCTGCCGTGTGCCCGTACAGCAGTTTACGACCACAGATGGGGTGTTTCTGTAAACTACAGAATCAGGGCCATAAATAATGAGTTTTGTTTGGCTGTTAACCCTTGCTTTGTTATTGGAAAAAATGGATTAAAATGGAAAATTTGCCCAAAAATTTAAATTCTGAAATGTGATCTCTATTTGCCAATAATTCTTGTGGAACACCTAAAGGGTTAACGACGTTTGTAAAATCAGTTTTAAATACCTTGAGGGGTGTAGTTTCTAGAATGGGGTCATTTTTGGGTGGTTTCTATTATCTAAGCTTCACAAAGTGACTTCAGACCTGAACTGGTCCCTAAAAATTGGGTTTTTGAACTATTCTGAACAATTTCAAGATTTGCTTCTAAACTTCTAAGCCTTGTAACATCCCCAAAAAATAAAATATCATTCCCAAAATGATCCAAACATGAAGTAGACATATGGGGACTGTAAAGTAATAACTATTTTTGGAGGTAAAAACGATTTTTTTTATAAATAAAAATGATTTTTTTTTAACTTCATTTTACCAGTGTCATGAAGTACACTTTGTGACGAAAAAACAATCTTAGAATGGCCTGGATAAGTCAAAGCATTTTAAAGTAATCACCACATAAAGTGACACTGG